>NC_135537.1:42793159-42940659 GCF_045843805.1 Urocitellus parryii
AGGGCAGCTTCAACAACTTAGGGAGACCCTGTCTCAAAATGATAAAAAGGCTGGATATGTAGCTCATAGGTAGAACACCCTGAAGTCAATCCCTAGTTTAAAAAAAAAAAAAAAAAAAGCAAAAGGTCTCAGTGTGTTATACATTGATCTGAAGAACATAAGTCCCTCCATAATGTTAGTTGGCAAGTAATAATCGGTATTCCTTTGTGAAAATTTCAAGGGCATTCTCAAAATGGTTTTCCCACTCTATCTTTATGAGATGGTTTTTGATTTGATAATCTGATTTGGAAGAATTAAAGTTACTAAAAACCTGTTATGTGTTAGCCCTTGCCTCTTTCTGCTCGGTATCATCATGCCTGTAGGGAATATGTATGCTTAAGGCTAGATTTACAGAGCTCAAGACCAAGTGGAAATTTCAATCAGTGGAATCGATGTTCCATCACTCCCTTGACATTGTATTGTGAAGACACAATCTATTTATGGATAGTATATCATATCAATTACTCATCACAGCAAATATCAAATAATGGAGATTAAGCACAACGTGCAAACACTTCAAACACAATTTTCTATGCAATATTTATTTTCATCAACAATTCCAAATGACTATGAAAGACTCATAAGCCAAGCGGCAATTGTTTTATTTTTTAATTTAAAAATATATTGTCATCTAGGTCTTCACTGAAAATGCTGCTTTGTCCACCCTGCTATAAAGCACATCATTTTTTGCAATCATGAACAGTGAATAAACAAAACAAAGGGGGAGTTTAATGGGAATGACAGCACAGCAGGTACATTTATGATTTAGTATCATTTCAGTTTTCATCCAGGAAAATTGTCAACCATTCCAGGAATAAAAAATAAAATGCTATGTACTGTATAGTATAACCTCTTTAAATTGGCAATTTGTAGCTGTTTGATAATTCATTCTTAAGCAAACCTCAACCGTTTGCTACCTGCTGTATTCATTAGCCTGTCCATCTTCCTATTCCCTGTCGAGCATGCGGGACTATGATTGTTAGAAAAATGTTGTGCTGCTGGGTGTACTTGCTACTTAATACATGTATATATGTTTGCCACGTATTTTTATGCAATTGTTTTAGAAAGATGAGCAAACTCTTTTTTTTCTGGTCTGGGAGATAGATATTAATGTTTTCTGGATGTTTTGCAACAGATCCATTTTAGATAAATAATGCATTACACACTGTGTCATATGTAGCAGAACTTTTTTATTCAGCTATTGAGCATAACATGAAAAGCTCAATATAGAAACTACCAAATTTTAGGAGCAACAGCTCTCTGTATGTGGCACATTTGCAAATATGGGTATTTCAGGGTGCAAATTAAAATAGTTTGATGCACCATATCACACTTTCTCAATGAAAGGGAAACTTTCCTTGTGCTTACTATAAACACTTCATTTACACGTTTATTTGAGACTTTGTTAAATTAGATTATGTAAACACAGGCTGGATAGCAAGTCAGATTTAATACACACGAGTTTTAAAACTGACTAGCATGCTGAACATAAAAGTATAAAGGACTTCACCAAGATTTATTGATTCATGTCAAGGCATCATTACTTTTCAAAGTGTGAAAAATGATCATATATTTATGACCTGCCGACTGAAGCTGTTTTGTGAATTAGCAAAAGCTCTGGAGAGGACCAGCCTAATTGCATTATCATAGAATCAGAGATGGTTGTCAATTTCCCCCATTTAGCTTTTCTCCTTTAGTTTGTTAAAATGAAGGTGCCATACGTTGGTTGAATTCACTAATACCCTGATGAATGAGGTATTTTCCCAGTAGGCCAGCTACCAGTATAAACAGTGAATTAGGAATGATAGACCATCAATCATATCTCCTTCAAACAGATCTCTGCCCTGAGATTATTCATTATATATTAGGACCACTTAAAAAAGTTTTCACACAGGATTCACTGATGAAAAGGCTGATATTGTCCATAATCTTTGATGTCCCCCATGGAAGTAACAGTAGTAAGGTAGGTGGCTTTCTTCATTAGCACAGTTCTCATTGACTGTCTCTTTCATTTCCGTCATATTATTTCTTTTTAAAAATACAAGATTCAGCATACCCTGTATGTGTTATTACTGTTCTTCAGCAATATCCTAACTGAAAGATCGGATTTCCTTGTTTGGTACTTAATTTTGATTCATGGGAACCATGAGTTAAAGGTGTAACTGAGAAACCCACATCTTCGAAATACAGGCTAAAATAAATGCTCACTTACCTCTTATATTTTTGGCATCTACAAGTCGAGGATGACCCGGTGATTTGTGCTGTGTTTTTTATGCCAAGGGTCAGATTTTGCCCTCGGGCGCCCATGTATGGTTCCCCTGGGGTTTTGTCCCTTTAATGGAAATTATGAGTATGCATCCAAGGGCAAGATTCCTCCCGAAGGGATTTATCCTGCCTCAATGTGCAAACATAATTCTCATTAAAATTAATAGGAATTGTACACATGCATCTAGGGAAGAAATAGACCCCTAGGTTCGGATCACCTCATTCTATTTCATGCAAAGAAATGACAGGGTCTGCCCTGGAGGTGGGCAGGCAGCCAAAGGTTTGAGAGTTCAGATAAGCAATCAGAACTTCCAACGCTCACCTACACCATGTGTGAGGCACTACAAATTCTTTTTTTCATGGCAAGAGATTATACAGGGAACCTAGCTAGACTCTTATTTGCTAAGCTTTTCTCGAGCATTATAATTATTTCCATGATTTTTCTCCAGGGAGTTCAGGGGGGACTGGGCATTGCTTATACTTGATTCCTGGGTTGAAGGTTTTGGATCATTTGTATTTATCAGAGTCACTGGACCATAATATTTGTCTATTCTTTCCTTTTGTAATGCTTCAAAAATACCTCTTATTTTACTGAATAAGTAGTATTTAACTCCTGGTGTGTTTTAGGGTCTGAGAAATCAGCTCTTTATTCTGGGGAAATGCAGCTTTAATGCACACATTGCTAAACTTGTGTAAATTCAACCAAACAACATTTTTAGACCAACCAAATCTATATAGCCTGCAAGAGAAAAGTAAACTTGGCAGTCAATTAATTTAATCATTTCTGTTGTTGAAACCACATAATTTACCCAGAAAAAGTATTATCTAACCCCACTGCAAAAAAAAAATTAAACTTTAATAATGCCCAAAACACCAACATAGCTATTCTGAAGCTTATCTGAATATGAATTCCTGAATCTTTTCAATTATAAAATCAACACAATATAGCAGAAACATTAATGTTTTTATTGACTGACTTTCATCAATGTAAACAACCTTGTTTTTTGTTTGCAGCACCAGGGATACAAAAGAGGGGTACTTTATCACTGAGCTATATAGTCCCATCCCTTGTTATTTTTCACTTTGAGACAAGGTCTGGCTGAGTTGCCCAGACTTGATCCTCATGCCTTACCCTCCCAAGTAGCTGGAATAACAGACAGATTTCACTGCACCCAGTTTAAACAATATATTTAAAGTTAAACTTTTTAAAAATTTTTCTTAAAAAAGCAGATATCCGAAACTTTGAAATCAGTGAATCCTAAATCTGTACTAATAAGAGATGTGTATATAATGAATAGACTTGGCCAAAAGATATAAAGGTATAAGATGTCACATCTCCATAAAAGAAAAAAAGTTACAGAAAGTGGGTCAGGCAAATGACTGCATAAACAAGTGAATTAAGCCTCTCAAATTTGCAGTGACAATCAAATTTGCCAAGTAATTCACTAAATCATAAAATATTTCCCAGCACAAACAATAAACCAAGTGTTGAGACTCATTTTATGATTGGCATGGTTGTATTTTGAGCTTGTTTAATCTAAGTAATGACTCTGAGGCCAACGAAAGGATTTTCAAGATGAATGCAGTCAAGATGATGATAATTTTTTTTAACAACTCAATTTCTAATTCCAAAGCAAATTCAGGTCACCACCTTGAATGCTGTTTCCTGCTGTTAGTGATCCTGACAACCTGACTCATGATTTTGTCTCTTACTGGATAGGCTTTCTAGATCCAATCCAAAATCTTCTTTTATTGACTTTTTAGTAGGGATTGAACCCATCAGTATTATTTCCCTCCATTCCTTTTTTTTACTTTTTATTTTGAGATAAGATCTCAATGAGTTGCTCAAGGCATTGCTAAATTGCTAAGGCTAGCTTTGAACTGGGGATCCTCCTGCCTCAGCCTCCTGAGCCTCTGGAATTACAGGTGTGCACCACCCCACCAGCACACTGGAACTTTTGATGCCTCCTAAGATCCTATCAACTTTTCTATTTATCACAGGCTCCCTTTCTTGTCTCTTTTATATTCATGTCCAGGATGCGGATGCAATTTTTGTACTAGAGACTCCCAAATTTTGTTGCATCATATCTTGGCTATTCTACTGAATTCTAAATTCTATCCCAAATTTCCTCCTCCATATTTCAAACTGACCATTCCTCAAGTCCTCAAATTCAACATGAACAAAAAAGAACTTTTTTTTCCTTGATAGTTACTTATACCTACTTAAGAATTCATATTAATAATGACTACTAAGTAAAACAGAAAAGCAGGAAAATATACTCTTCCTTTCTCTCATAGTTGGTAGAATATAGGTTATAAAGCTACCTCTATATACTGTGATAGAGCACATCATCCTGAAACCCAGATAAATTATAAATGTTGTGTAAACATGAGTATAATTACTTATTTTGAATGAATATGCATCTGCTTAAAATGATTTATTTCAAATTACTTGTGAGTTCTTTCTTCCTTCTCAAATTAAACTATCACCCACAAATATTTTTCACCTGCCATTTTTATGCCCTAGCTAAGGAAATGGAGAATTTCTTTGAAAATTACTATCATCCATATGCCCTGTTGTAGAATGATTTCTGTAGAGTATCTGAAATTATTTCTCTTCATAATATACTGAAAACAAGTGACATTTTTAATCCTATATAATTCAGCATGCATAAACATTCTTTTAATTCTATGCTGATAGATAATTTGTACTTGTGTTTGCTAATTTACCTAAGTAGTTAAATCCCTAAAATTTAAGGGAACCTTAAATTTCAAATGGACAAGGATTACATGTGGGTTTAATTTGTCTCTTCCTTTTAAACTTTATTTTAAACTCCTGAAAGTCATACATGAATGCATACTGGCCAAAAATTTCTTAAAAATAGAATGGCACATAAAATAACAATGAAAATTCCTCTTCATTTCCTCAACCAACACCATAGAAGTAAATAAAATTAATAGTGGTCCTCTGCTTCTTTTGTCAGAGCCATAAATTCAGCACCTAGAACAATCAATAGCACATGTAGATGTTTAGTAAATATTTGTCAAACTAATCAATATCCTTCCAGTTATTTTGAATACAATTGTGTGTATCTCACATTTATGTGAACAAAATGTGTCTCCTACCCTCTGACTCCTTGTGGCTTTAACTTGCTCAGCTCTTTCTGTCTCCCTCCTCATGTTTAATAGTTGGATCATTTTTCATAGATTGGATAATAATTAATTTTTCTCCTTTATGATGTGCCCAACTTTGCACTACTGGGCCCAATGCTGTGATTATGTTTAGGCATTTAGGTCTCTGTACATGTTCCTTCATTTGCTTGTTTGTTTTAATCCTGGAAATCAAACCCAGGACTTTGTGCTTGCTACACCCTTAATACCTACATGGTAATATTTCTGCAGACTAGATTACTAGAAATGGAATTACAAGGGCAAGAGTTATAAACATTTAAAATTTAATTGATAGTTCTATGTTGTCTGACATTAAAGTTGTTCTGATATACTCATGAAACTATCAAATACCTCAAAACTTTGTGAACTTTATAAAAATACTAGATGAAAATATATATCTGGAAAATTTGCATTTCCTTGATTTCCACTAAGCTTGAAAAACTTTGCATATTTTTTAGACATATCTGTCATTTTTGTCTATATAACAAATTATTCAATTCTGATTACCTTTTTCTTATAGACTCATATGTGTTCTTTATATATTGTGGCTAATAACATTTGTCTGTTGATGTTGGAAAAATGCTTTCTGCTGATCTATTACTCATCTTTTAAAATAGATTTTAAATTATATTTACTTACATCTATGAATTTGTTTTGTATATTTGGGGTTTTGTGTCTTATAGAGTTGAACCTTTTTCTATGTACAAAAATATTAATTTTAGAAGGTTTTATTGGTTGTTTCACAATTAGCTCTTTGTTGTACTGTGAATTTACTTTTGTATGTGTCATGAATAAAGGATCTATTTTTTTCTAAATCATATGTAAATGTCCCAGTGTCAGTTTTAAATACCTTATACTTCATCAGTTAAATTTAATGAAAATCTTATACTAACTGAACACTTTTTTCTTTACAAATACCTATTATTTCATAAGTTTACTTGTTTATAAATACAGAAATAATATTAACCTCAAAGTACATATTAATAGCTACTGAGGTAAGTAACCTGTGATTGTACTTCTTTCCAAATTTTTCTAGATTATTCTTACATTATCACCTTCTGTTTGTTCTGGGTTTTTTGTTTGCTTTTGAGACAGGTTCTCACTATGTTGTTCAGGCTGTCTGGAGCTCATGGGCTGAAGTGATCCTCCTGCCTCAGACTTCCAAGTAGCTAGGACTATAGGCACGTGCTAGAACACCCAGCCAAAATCACATTTTGAAATGTCTTGAAATTTTTCATACAATTATGTTTTTGGCTGGGCGCAGTGGTGCACACTTATAATTCCAGCAGCTCAGGAGGCTGAGACAAGGGGATTTGAAGTTTGAGACCAACTTCAGCAACTTAGCAAGACCCTGCCTCAAACTAAAAAATAAAAGGGCTGGGGTTGTTGCTTAGTGGTTAAGCACACCTGGGTTCCATCTCTGGTACAAAAAGAAAAAGAAAAGATCTTTTTTGGAGACTAGTTGGAATTTTACTGAATTTCCATATTTTAAATATTGGAACATTCCAATTAAGAGGGGGAAATGTCCTACTATTTATTCACTTCTTAACTTATGTCTCAGGAAAAGACATCTAAATTTTTAAATAACAATAATAAAAATAATATTTGACTAACTTCTTAACTTCTATAGTTGTTCATCCATTCATATTACTTAACAACTCTATTTTTTTTTTTCTTTTTCTGTACTGGGGATTGATCCCAAGTGCTTTACCACTGAGCCACATCCCTAGCTCTTTTGATTTTGAGACAGAGCCACAGTGAGTTGCTGAACCTGGGCTTGAACTTGTGATTCTTTCACCTTAACCTCCCAATTAATGAGGATTACTGTTGTCCACCACCATTCCTGGTTTATTTATCAACTCTTATTGGTCATGGTTATGTATATTTTCCTAAGAAATGACTACTTCATCTTAACTTTCTTTTTTTTATTTTTATTTGATTTTTTTGTACCCAGGGGCACTTAATAACTAAACCACATCCCCAGACCAATTTTTTTATTTTTATTTTAACACAGGCTCTCCCTAAATTACTTAGGGCCTCACTAAATTGCTGAAGTTGGCTTTGAACTTGCGATCCTCCTACCTCAGCCTCCCAAGTCTCTGGGATTACAGGCATGTGCCATGGCACTCAATTCATTTTGTTTTTCAATTTTAGTAATATATACTTCAGAACAGTAGAATGGGAAAGGATTTTTTATGAAAGCACAAGAAACAAAAACAAAAGTAGATAAATGGGATTACATCAAACAAAAAGAAAGTTTCTGCACAGCACAGGAAATCCTTAAAGTGAAGAGGCAACATTTAGAATGGAAAAAAATATTTGAAAACAATATATTTGACAGTGATACAATCCACAATATTAAGAGTTTTCAAAGATTCAATGCAAACAAAAAATCCCAATTTTTAAAAATGTGCAATAGATATAAATAGACATGTATCAAAAGAAGACATACAAATGGCCAACAGGTCTATGAAGAACTGTTCAGCATCACTAATCATATCAGGAGTGCAAATCAGAACCCCAGTGGAAATCATTTTACTTCAATAAGAAAACCAATTATTAAAGCTATAACAAGTGATAACAAGTGCTGGTGAGGACGTAGATAAAATTAAACACTTGTACACTGTAAATTATGGAGATTCCTCAAAAAACTAAAGATGGAGTAATTCCACTATTTGGTACATACATATCCATAGAAAAGGAAATCAGCACATCAAACAGACATTTGCACTCCCATTTTTATTGCATCACTATTCACCAAATCCAAGAAATGGATACAACTTCAGTATCCTTCAACTGAGAAGAGATAAAGAAAATATGAGATACAAGCTCTATAGTATACTATGTAGCTATGAAAAAGAATGCAAGTCCAGCATTCACAATAGCCTGGACAGAACTGGAAATCTTTATGTTAAGTAAAATTAAGCTAACCAGAAAAAGACAAGGATTGAATGATTTCACTCTATGTGGCATTCAAAAATCTTGGTCTCATAGAATTTGAGAATAGAATAGTGGTGCCACAAAACTGAAAAGAGTGGGGCCAGGGGCAGGGGGTTGGAAAGAATGGGGACAGAATGATCAATGGGTACTGAGTAAGGTATGAGTAAGAAGATTTGGGGTACCATTGCACTTTAAGACAACTATAAGTAACAATAATGTAGTGTTTATTTCAAAAAGCTAGAGCAAAGGATGTTGGGTGATTTCACCATAAAGAAATTTTAAACGTGTGAGAAGATAGATATGCTTAAACTTATAAGCATTGTGCATTGTATATATGTATCAAAACATCTCATATTCCTTCATAAATACATACAAATTTGTTTCTTGTTTCAGTTTTAAATGTTTTGATTTTGAAAGTATTCATGTAAATATATACATACCTTGTCATAATTTTTTTTAAAAATATATCTTTAGTTCTGTCCTTTTCCTCATTTCAATGATTTTATGATTTCTCTTGCACATACTCTCATTATTTACAAAAACTTTTTTTTTTCTTTTTTGGTATGATGGATCAAATCTGAGGGTGCTCTACCACTGAGCTACATCCCTAGCCATTTTTTAATGTTTTGAATTTTGAGATAGTCTCTCTCTAATTTCCTTAGGCCTCACTAAATTACTAAGTCTGGCCTCAAAGTTGGAAATCCTCCAGCCTCAGACTCCCAAGTCACTGGGATTACAGGCATAGACCACTGCACCTGGCACAAAAAGTTTCTTTATTGTTTCCTTTAAAACCTTGTGAATTTATTGATTAAATTTAATATTTAGTTTTTTTTCTATCTCACTAATACTTAATTCTATCTTCATTCATTTCTTTTCATTTTTTTTTTACTTTACCTCATTTCTTCAGTCACATGCTTAACTCACTTATTTTCAACAACTTTTTATTTAAATAAATTAATTTGCATGGCAGAATAGCATATACCTGAAATCCCAGCTACTTGGGAGACTAAAGCAGGAGGATCACAAATTCTAGGCCAGCCTTAATAATTTAATGAAAGCCTGTTTCAAAATAATTGTGTTTATTCATTTTATTGTTATACATGAGAGTAGAATGTATTTTCACATATCGTACATAGATGGAATATAACTTTCCATTCTTGTGGTCCTACATGAGGTGGAATTACACTGGTGGCGTATTCATATATGAACATAGGAAAGTTACGTCCAATTCATTCTACTGTCTCTTGTATTCCCACACCCACCCAGACCCTGGCCTACCTATTGAGTCAGCATCCACATATCAGAAAGAAATTTCAGCCTTGGGTTTTGGGGGGATTGGCTTATGGTAATAGAATATTTTAAAAGGACTTGGGATGTAACTCAGTAGTAGAGCCATCCTGGGTTCAATCCTCAGTATCATCAAAAAAATTAAGTTCATTTAAACCATTATTTCTTGAGTAATAGTTAGAATATAATTCATAGTTTTTGATATTTAACCATCATTATCATAAATTTGTAAATAGTCTAAAATTTTAACTTTATATACATGACTTTTGAGTTAAAGAGAAAAATAAAGTAACAAAAATAAAGGAAAATGGGAAATTGGAGGGAGAAGCTGGGGGTGGGGGTGGGGAAGAAGATATCACAGAAAGTACTTAAGGTGATGTTAACTCTTCTACTAACATCTTCCACTTAATGAAGCAGAACTTCAGGTGGAGGCTCCATATAATCTTTGGCTTAGCTTAAGAATTTTGTAAACTTCTGAGTTGTTCAAAAAATGAAAAGTACTGACTTTTAAAATAAGTCCCCCGTGACCAAGATGCTCAAGCATGGGAATGCGTGATTACGTGCCAGATATTGCAAGAGATTCAAACATGGAGGGGACAAATTACTTTTAAGATCTTTCTCACTGTTTGCATCCTATCATATAATTTAGTCAAATATAAAGTACGACAAATGGTGCCACAGAACTATTTTTAATTCAAGTAAACCCCCTACTGTAATAAACTCCATAGGAAATCGAGAATGCCTTATTGAAATATAATTGTGTTAAAATTAATAGTTTGCTTAAAACCACATTCCTAATCTGCAGGAGTTGTAGAATAAACAGAGATGAGACCAATTTTCTCTATAGTTTATTAATAAGTCAAAAGAAATAAGGAAAAAGGGGAAGCATCATAAAGTTTTTTCCTTTGCCTAGTTGCTGAGTCTTCCATAGTAAGTTCCCTCAGTATATGGTTTTGAATTTGGGGTTAATAGCTGGGATATTTGAGGTGCTGATGAAATCTGAAAACATGGGTGTTGCTTGAAACACAATACATAAATTGTAATTTTTCAGCTATAGCACAGGTTAGGACTGTTCGTTTTTTCCCCCTTCATTTCCATTCCCAGAAGTTATTGAAGCCAGGGGAATTTCCACTAATCCTTAATGAGACTCACTAGCTTCAGTTCTCAAGAACTGAACTCAAGGTGGTGCAGTGTCACACGCCTATAATCCCAGGGGTTGGGGAGGCTGAGACAGGAGGATCGCAAGTTCAAAGCCAGCCTCAGCAACAGTGAGGCACTAAGCAATTCAGTGAGACCCTATCTCGAAATAAAATACAAAATAAGTCTGGGAGTGTGGCTCCGTGGCAGAGTGTTCCTGACTTCAATCTCCAGTACCCTCCCCTGTCAAAAAAAAGAAGTGAACTCGACACTGGAAGGACTGACTTTCTTATATTCTACTGAGATGCATAAAAGATTTGTTGCACAAGGTACTCATTTTTTTTAAATTTAGCTTTAATCCATAGCTTCCTTTTTGTATCTTTGATGGTATATTCTATTGGTCTAAATTTTTATTCATGTCTTGTATTTTATTTATTTCATTCATGACTTCCTATGCTGGACTACTGCCAGAATCCTCACCTGGGACTTTGAACCTAAGGAGCCTGGACATCTCTGAGTCTCCTTATTTCCATGTTCTCCTGTTCCTGACTTCCTGCTCTTTCTCCATAAACCAGCATACATATATCATCCCTCCTCAATTCAGTTAGGAGGCATCATGCCAATTACATACACTATCCTTACATAAAGGTTATATTGAATGTTTTTGTGTACCAGTTGTTTAACCAATGCAACACCAACCCTATTTTAAAAACCCAAATATCTACTAGCTCTATAATAACTAGCAAAGTAAATTGATTAGAAATACATTCATCCATATCATTGACTAAAGAAAAGTATTGTGAATGAACTAATGATGGTCTAAACTGTTAAAACAATCCAAATAATGATCCAGATGCTTCATTTTTTGAACTCCGCTCTGAATGCAAGCACAGAATTCACAGTCCCAAGTGGCATTGCTTTAGTTTGGGGACAAAAATAAGGTGCTTGGTTTTTGCCAGGTTGATCAATCTATTGTGAAGATAATTGATTTCAGTATGTCTAAAGGAACAAAACTGAAAGGCCAGGGTAAGAAATCTCAGTAAAAGCACCATGACTCTAGTTATCAGGTGACTGATAAGTTTCCATATTGATCACTCTGTCATGTGTGAGAACTTTGAAGATAAAGGATTGTTTTTTACCCATCTCTATACTCCAAGCACTCAGCACAATATCATACACATTATAGTGACCCAAAATAGGTTTGTTGAATGAAGCCATTTGTATTTTCTTTGGTACTTTGAATATCATTACGTTTCACTGCCACCATGTCTTAGCATTCTGTGAATTTCTTCATCTATTCATTCAATAAGAACTTGCTTAGTATCTATTTTGTTGCTGACTGTGTTCTACGCACCAAGGATTCAGTGAGCAAAATAAACAAGTGTAATACAATTTCAAGCAACAGTTAATGCTATGCAGACAAAGATGGTAAGGGGACAGAGAATGGCAAGTCGATGCTGTTTTAGAGAGGAAAATGATGTTTGAGCAGGGATCTAAATGAAGTGAGGGGGTCTGTGGATATTTGAGTGGAGATCATTCCAGCAGAAAGAACAACAAACGCAAAGGCTTTGAGACGTGAGTTAGCAATGGTGTGTTTGAGGAGTAACAGCTGAAACAAACTGAGCAAGAAGAATGTAGAAATTAGGTCAGAACAGCAGACGGGTATCGGATCATAGAGAGCATTCTCGGCCATTGTTTGGACTTCTATTTTATTTAAAATAAGCCACGGGAAGATTTCTGAATCAGAGTAAAATGTGATTTCTACTTTTAAAGAATCACTCTGATTGTTCTGAGAATCATATACGGGGTAGATACATGTGGGTGGTAGGTAGAGAAAAGGACAAGTAAGACGAGCTAGAAAGCTATTGCAAGAGTCAAAATGGAGCCAATGAAGGTGGTTAGGACCAAGACAGACCCAGAAGATTTTCTCGATAAGAATATATGAAAAAATAGAAAGAACCAAGAATGAGCCCAAGGTTTATAACAAGTAGCAGAATGAATCGGAGGCCACTAACTGCAGAACATGGCATGGGAAAACTGAGTTCCATATATACCAACTGAGCAGGAAACTTAGGTAGGCAATTGAATAAACAGTATACAAAGGTGAGGTCTAAAAGAAGTCATCAGATTACAGTGTCTTCATGTGCTCCAGAAGCCAGGTTAAGAAAGTGTTTGAGGAATTATTTGTGTCAAAGGCCAAGAGGCTTAGGTGAAATGCAAACTGGAAACTGAGCATTGGTTATATGAGATGTCATTTGTGATTTTGGTCAGAGCTCTTTAATTGCAGCGATATGGTCAAAATCTGATGAAAACAAACTCGAGGAAGAAAGAGAAGTAAGGAAGTAAGGGAATAACTACAGACAATTTTTTAATTTCACTTTTACTAAATATGAAGCAAAGAAATCTATGCACATTTTGACATTTTTTCCTAATTATTTCTTTGCTGTATGGCTTTGCAACAAGCCTGAATTCCATCTCTTTATTCATCTCTATATGATCAGAGTGTGTGTGTGTGTGTGTGTGTGTGTGTGTATGGTGTTGGGGATTGAAACTAGGGACTCATGAACACTAGGCAAGTGTTGAACCATTACATATATCCCCAGACTACATGACCAGATTCTAATAATCAACAGACATTTTATGAATCAATAATGTCACACAGGCCAAGGAGTGGCAATGCTCTGTATTTGTAGGGAAGATGCTAAAGAAGAAAATTCTCAAGTACTGGACTTAAAGAGAAATATGAAATGCTGAAAGCAGTAGTAGTATATGAGAATACTACTTTTATGGCTGATCACTTGGTACATTCTATGTAATGAAAAGCAAATCTCTTGTAGTTGGCATGGTTTCAGGGATGGTGAGGTCCCAAAGTGACAAGGCAGTGTCTGCACATGAAAGCATTTCACAATTTCATGTCTTCCTTCTGCTTTTTTGCCCAGTGTTAAGAGTACTCTATGAGATGGTCTGAGATTAGAGGGAAAAAGAGAATTATACAAGAAAATGTGTGTATCAAATTGAAGTAATGTTATGGGTTGGTCTTAAATGTCCCCAAAAAAGTTCATGTGTTGAAGGCTTGGTCCCCAGTTGATAGGGACCCCTATTGGGAGATAGTGGAAGCTCTAGAAGGTGAGGCATATTTGGAAGAAGTAAGTCATTGGGGAGTGCTGGCCAGTGGCTCTCCCTGTGTGTGTGTGTGTGTGTGTGTGTGTTTCCTGACGTGAAGAAAGCAGCTTTGCTTAACCCACCCTCACTGCCACCATGTTCTACCTCACCACAGCCCCAGAATCAACCAAGCCAAGTGACCATGGGTTGAAACCTCTGCAACTGCAAGTCAAAATAAATCTCTTAAGTTGATTTTCTCAAGGGTTTTGTCACAGTGATGGAAAACTAGCACAGATAATGTCTCAAATGACTAAGTTTTTAGAACATTCTAAATGCTAACTCCGGGCAGAACTTGACCACATCAACATGGTCCTCTCCTTATGGAACAAGTTTATGGTCCATAGAGTGAACCATTAAACAAATAGATCTCATTTTAAGTTTCATGAAATGGAAAGAACAGAGTGTTCATGGAGCATATTTTTATGAGTTACCTAACAACCTAGGCAACCAGATGAAACTTCTAGAGAAAATGGGATTTCAACTGAATTTGGAAGGATGCGTAGGAAGGCACTAATTATGGCTCCAATATGATCGAGTTGCCGTTGGTGTGTACCACCTTCAAAGCTATTAGATTGTTTCTTCTATGTTTGTCTCTAGTGAAGGATGATTTTTAAAATATAGAGAAAAAGCGAAATGAAGTTTTAATGATACCGGCATGCTCCTTGAAGGGATGTAATGATGATTAAGAGAATGGAAACCACGTTGTTTTAATGTTACTGTGAAAACAGAAACCAAAGTATGCTAGTTCTAATTTAACCATGGTAACCTTGTTTTTGTAACTTTACAAAAACTGGTGCTTTTTGTCTTTACTGAATACTTTTTCTTTTTGTCATCCAGGTAATGTAATCACTTCCTTTTGTGTGATAATCATGTGCAATTAAATTTGTAACTCTTCTGTCCTGCTAGACTGCTAATTAGATGTCTCCTGAGTCAAAAAAAAAGTGAATATGTGCTAGTTTTTAAAAGTATGGTTGTTTTTCTGATTTTGATTGTCAATTATTATTTTAAAATACTGGTGCTTTAATATAAGACAATTTGTTTTATTTCATTGAGAGACATTTAAGAGTCAGAATGAAAAAAAAATGGGTCATCATTTGTCACCACACTGAATTTAGTATAAATTCATTTTATTCTTATTTCTTTGAAATGAAATTATCTGAGTTGAAGGCAAGTTTATAAAGTTAATAAATAGCATATTTCTACTATATCTTATGAATATCAATAAATTTATCACTCCCAAACCATACAGATCAATTCTGAAATGGACAATTTTGTCTGGCAGTTGAGAGCTTAATTTCTAGGTTCATATAGCTTTGATTCCCTTCTTAGATCACTATAAATGCTATGTAACTCTCGTCTCTTTGCCTAACTTCCCTGATTTCATATATTAAAAAGAAGAAAAGAGTAATATGCAATTCAGTATTTTATGAGAACTAAGTAAAAATGTTAATATATGCAAAACAGAATGGGTCAGCAAACACCAGTAGCTCAATAATCTTTGGTTATTATTATTACTATTATAATATATATATATATGTGTGTGTGTGTATACATCTCTATATACATATATAATTGCTTTATCTATTACCTAACAGCATCTCATATTCACACTCTGCAGATGTAGCACACACATATTTAATTTATATTGACATAACTACCTAAAACCTTTGAGAACCAATTTCAAGATTGTTATTGTCCTGATAATTTCATTCTTAGTCCTTCATGAGTCCTCTCAGACATAGATTGCCACTGATTCAAATTTCTAAGTAAATATCTGCAAAATGATACATATGCAAATTATATTGTATATATGCAAAATAGAGTAGCATAAAGTAAAAAAGCCACCAAAACCATCATTATTAAAGATATTATACTCACCTATTTGGAAATTATCAAAATTTAAATGAAATCTGAAACATACCTAGATGTCTATATAACATCAAACATCTGTTTGAATGCTTAAAATCTCAAATATCTATATAGTTGGTTCATGATGCCATGTGTACAGGTGTTTGAAAATGTCTCAATGATAGTTTGTTTTATGATTTGTGTCCAAACACAGGATAGTGACAAGCACAGGATATAAATTTTACGTATTTGTTCTTTTTTATTTTTTTAATAGTCTAACTTTTAGTCTTGTGGGATCAGAAGAATGATTAAGGAAATCTGTGTTCTCAAAGAGCTTCCACTTCAGCAGAGGATCAGAGTTACACAAGGTAACAAGTTTATAGCTGGAATAGAGTATCAACCAAATAAGGAAGTCATAAAGAAGAAGAGGACATGGGATACAGAGAGATAGGTGTAGAACAGGAGGAGGGAAGGGAAGGAAGATGAAAGGAATCCTAAGGTCCCAAGTCAACTCTGCAGCAGGTGCAAAGACTACACACCAGGACTGACACAGTCTTCCAAGTAATTCCAAAGGAAAATGAAATAGGTAGAACTCCTAAAGTACCTGAACCATGGGATTAGTCATCTGATTGAGATTCTGTGGTTAGATTAGTGATGAGTAAACACCCACTGAAAGAATAAGCCAACAAACAAAACAAAGGCAATTACTAACTCCAGGAAAATAGGAAGGGGAAAATAAATATGGTTTTCCCTATGGCTGGTTGTAAATAGCATTTCACAACTAATAAAATTAGTATATATAAATTTATATAAGGGGAGCAGGGCACTATGGTGCTTGCTTGTAATCCCAGCCAGGAGGCTCATACAAGAGCATCACAAGTTCAAAGCCAGCTTCAGCAACTTAGCAAGGCCCTAAGCAACTTGGCCAGACCTGCCTCAAAATAAAAAATAAAATGAGCTGGGGATTTGGCTCATTGTTACGTTCCCCAGGTTTCAATCCCCAGTACCAAAAAGAAAAAGAGAAAAAATTCTATCAGAGGGCTATGTGTGGTAAACATAAGAGAGAAAACGATATTTTCAACTTCTATAGTAGGAAGTCAATAAATAAAAAGCAAACGAAAAAATTAAAAATTAAAAATCAGATTCTGAATAGTAAATGTAGTACAATATTTGTTTTTAGTTTTAAATGCTAAAACAAGAATAACATCCTATTGGGGTGTGTGTGTGTGTGTGTATGTGTGTATATATATATGACTCTATAGGTATATATAAAAACTTATAAAGTCAGTTGAAAGAAAAAGAATCAAATTCATATGTGTGGTTTCTTCTGTTGAGGGAAAATAAAGGGGAATGGTATGGAGGTAATGTAATTTTATGTAATTAATATGTAATTTCTCATTTCTATTAAAAAATTGATAGAAACTGGTAGGATAAATAGATGTTTACTCTAGGAGGTTGACATAAGAGTGTTTTATTATTTTTGATTGTTCCTCTTTTATTTTTCCAAGTAAAAGTAGTATTTTTTAATGAGACATCTTTATAACCAGAACTTATAACTAGAATTTTGCTAAGGGATCTACAAAAAAGACTTGTATTAGTAGAGTTGAACAAGATTTGTATATCAGTAATAGAGGCGATACCAATGAGCAAGGTAGGCTGTATTGTCCTGCTAAGTTTACTCCACAGTCAGATGTTCTAGAAAGTTCTTTATTTGCCTTAGGATCTTTGCAAATGTCAAAACTCATGCCCATGTCTGCCCCATCCCATTCCACCACTGCAGATGCACACCTACTCTTCACCCAGCTAACTCTTAGTCACCTGTCAGATTCCATCTGAAATCTCTCTTCCTGGGAAAGCACTCCTGACTCTCCCAATCCCATCAAATCGGGAACTGCAATTCATTTGGGATTTTTTAGTCTGTGCCTTTCTCCCTAGTCAGCATTAACATTCCATGAGATAATTTTTCCATTGCTCAAAACGAAACCCTTGAAGTCACACTTGCTTGCCTTTTCTCTCACTTTCCATCTTCAATTGTCAGCAAATCCTATTGTCTCCACCTTGAAAGTATGTCCAACCTACAGCTCTGTCCCTTGGTAACCACCTCCCACACCTGCCTCCTACAAATCCTTTTCCACCAAGCAGCCAGATGGGTTCTTTAGAAACTAAAGTCAAAAATACCATTTCTGAGCTGGGATATAGCTCAGTGGCAAGGAGTTTGTCTAGCTGACATGCAGAAAGTCCTGGTTGGATACCCAATACTTGAGGACAGTGGGACATGAATGGACTCTACTGTCTTTCAAGTCTCATCTCCAGTTGTTGGAGCTCAGAAATTGACACTCCAGGGAAGGGAAAGGGGAGGAGGTACTGAGGAATGAAATTGACCCAATTATGTTCTGTGCATCTATGCATATATGAATGTATGAATATGTGACAATGAATTCCACAAATATGTGTAATTATAATGTACCAGTAAAATATTTTTAAAAGAAAAATATTTTTTAAAAAATAAAGAAAATGACACCCCAAATTATAGTGCTTCAGCAAGCTGAGTTCTTTGAACTAGAGACTTTGGAAATCCTCAGAAGCACACCAGAATTTCTTTTTTTCAAGGTGCACAATAAAAACTATAACCCCCTCAAAGCAAGTCACAATATCTAGACCTCTCCCCCTTCTTCCTTGAAGACTTAATTCCAACAGAGCGCTGCCCTATGCCCAGAAAAATGGACCACTGCATGGAATAACCAAGAATAATTTGATCAGAGAGACCTCACTGGGTTTCCGCACCTCAGTTACCATTAGAGCAGACCATTTTTTTAATCACATTTATGCGTAGCTGGCCATTCTTTAACAACCCTACATGAAAAATAGTTGTCCTTAGTACTGCATATAAATAAATAAAAAATAAAGGTACATCAACAACTAAATTTGCATGGAAATTGCATGGAAATGGAAGGCGATCCTCAGGGGTATACAAAATGTCATATAAGAGGTAAGGAGGGGTAAGTCAAGAGAATACAAATGGAAGACATGATTTACAGTAGAAGGGGTAGAGAGAGAAAAGGGGAGGGGAGGGGAGGGGAGGGGAGGGGGGATAGTAGACAATAGGACAGACAGCAGAATACATCAGACACTAGAAAGGCAATATGTCAATCAATGGAAGGGTAACTGATGTGATACAGCAATTTGTATACGGGGTAAAAGCGGGAGTTCAAACCGTGTAATATGATGTATTAAGAACTATGTAATGTTATGAACGACCAATAAAAAAAAAAATAAAAAAATAAAATAAAATAAAAATGAAAAAAAAATAAAATAAAATAACAGTTGTATCCAGGCGTGATGGTGCACACCTATAATTCCAGGTACCTGGAAGGCTGAGGCAAGAGGATTGCATGTTTCAGGCCAATCTAAGGCATTTATAGACTGTCTCAAAATAAAAAAGGACTGGGAGTGTAGCTCAGTGAAAGAGTGCTTGCCTGTCATATATAAGGCCCTTGGCTCAATCCTAAAACTTATAAAGGACAGTTATCCGTTGGGTCTTTGGGTCCTCATTTCTGAATTCTCCTGTGTCATATAAAACTTCAGTTAAATAAACTTGTTATGCTTTTTCTCTGGCTAATATAACCTGTTATAAGAATGTTGGTCATGACCCTTATAATCTATGAGGAAAGGTATGATGCCTTTATCAAAAATTAGACTCAGACTCAATTAAAAAAATCAGATCAAAGATACAGCAAATGGAACTTCTCCGACCAGAAAGCTGTTCAAAACCCAGCCTTGGTCTTGCTCTTTATTTACAAACTTATTCTTATTAAAATTCTTTTTCTCTCCCACATTTTTTGTACTAAATTAGCACATTCTAAATATTTGTTAAGTGAAGGAATGATCCCACCACAGAATATATTTTAAAAGGAAATGTAAACCCATCAGAAAAATATATATATATATATATTTAGATTGATAGTCATTTTTAGTTCTTGTTCTTTCAAAATCACAACATAGTTGGTAGGAAAATAAGAAAATGGTATTTGCCAAAAGATGAATTGAGGATGTGGTCTAGTCATCTTCTAGAACGTTAAGCCAACCTAAACCGAAAGGTATTTTCAGCTTTGAAAAGTTGTTCATGCACATGCAGAATTATAAATGGCCTAATTTTCCTTATATCTCCATAATTAACAGAATAATTATTGATCAGCACAAAGCACAGAGTCTCTGGAGACATGATTTGTGTGAGTGCTTAGCTTTTTGAAAGCTTAAATCACTGTAGTCAGTATTAAAAACTGAATTGATAGTAAATGTGGTGTAATTAATACACCTATTCTATTTGCACATGAAAATCTTTTCATGCTAAACATCTCATTCATTTAGGAAAGAATACAAATGTATTACAATGACGGAATGAAATATAAATTGGAACTTTTATTTCCCTGCAATACACCTTGTTTTTAATCTTCCCAGACTTTTCATAGGTTGTGCAAGTTTACAATATCTTTCAACTTTTATCTGCAAATGTCAGGTGCAAAGAATGATCTGGGTGGAGCAGTCAAAGATTACTTTGAATCCCCTGGAAGGTACAGATGGTAATGCCAGATGGTTTTCCCTCTTGGTTCTCCAGCCTTCCTTGCTTCACCCTGTGTCTCAACCCACAGGTGACACTCCACTGAGACCCAGGGTGTGTGTGTGTGTATATATGTATATGTGTATATATATATATATATATATATATATATCAGGCCCATAGCAGAGGGTTCCCCTGGGGAAAGACAGGATGTATGGATGGGAGGATGGAATAAAAAAAGAGGAATCCATCCCTCTTTGCCTAGGTAGCCTCAAGTCTGTAGCAGCACTAGCATTCCTTTGGGCCTCCAGCTACAAAGATGATCTTTCCAGGTGACCTTGGCCCCTGAGCCTAATACCACCCTCTGTCTCCCGCCACCCCCACCCTGGGGCAGTAGTGGCATCTTGCTGTTGCTCAGCTCTGAGCTGCCTTGCTATCTCCTTGTTTTCTTCAGTGCTCATCCATTTCCTGTGTGATGGATTCCTGAACTGATTTCCTCTCTTCTATATATTTAAAGCAGTTTGTGTTTCTCTGACTGGACCCAAGGGTACATGATATTTGCTCCTTGAGGGTCGCCACTTAGCTTGCCTTGCTTACTGCTATATCCTTGTATGTAGGAGAGTGGCAGGAAAATATTAAGCAACCAGAGAAAATGTGCTGAATGCATGAATGAAAAATATTACAGGTGGCACACACCTGTAATCCAGCGATTCAGGAGGCTGAGGCAGGAAGATCACAAGTTCAAAGCCAGCCTCAGCAACTTAGAGAGGCCCTAAGCAACTTAGCAAGACCCTGCCTTAAAAATAAATAAATAAACAGGATTTGGCATGGGCCCCAGCAGTTAAATCTCCCAACGTTCAAGCCCCAAGCTCCAGTACTGAAAAAAAAAAAAAAAAAAACGGAAAAAAAAATTATACCTTTCAATCTAGTTCTCAAACTAGAATAGGGAATACACTTTGAATACCACTTTTGTATAGGATTGTTCCTGTATATAATCCAATCCCAAAATCCATGTTAGGGTAAATATCTACATCAGTGAGCACTAATATTCAAAATATGTAGGTAACCTGGCTTCCATTGTCAGTTATTATAACCACACTAAATATGTTCCATTAAAGGAAATTGCAACATATTACTAAGGAATGATCATTATTATTCAACTAAGTCATTTTTTAAAAATGTTTGTTTTAATTTGCTTCTTTTCTAGGTCAAATTTTGAAGAAGGGATGGTTGTAAAATATATTCTCTAATTGAGAACTCATATTCTTTTATTCTTTACAAATAGCACCAGAAAAGGAAGTTCTACAAAATAATACTTAGAAATGCATCAGCTCTCATTCGAGGTAAATGTTCATCCAGATAGAAAAGATTTTCCCCCATACATTAGCACAAACTAATTTGATTACTTTTTGCTGTGAGATAGAGGACTTTATTAATTTGAATCTATGTGTCTAGGAATGGG
This sequence comes from Urocitellus parryii, assembly GCF_045843805.1. Lineage (NCBI taxonomy): Eukaryota > Metazoa > Chordata > Mammalia > Rodentia > Sciuridae > Urocitellus > Urocitellus parryii. The sequence goes on from NC_135537.1 coordinate 42,815,029, forward strand.
GTACACTCTATAGGGATGGCGTTTTTAGGTGTGTGTTGTTGTCTACATTGGGCTGTAAATTCTGTGAGAAGAGAATCCACATCTGTATTGTTGCATGGTACATTGCCAACACCCAGCATAGTGCCTGGTATACAGCAGGCACTCAATATCATTGGCTAAATGGAAAAAGAATTAATCAATGAGTCATTATGAACTGATTTGGTTTTCATCATAGCTCATTTTTGAGAAAATTTTTGTCTCATTAATTTTTCATAGCTCACATATTTCCATCTGCCCACAATACTTCCACTTTTTTGCAGAAAAATCTTTTATCTAGCAAGGATGGGATAAGTTGGCAAAGCTCTAATTAACAAGGGGTGTGACGACATCAAGTTATTAAACTGGGCTGCATTTCTGAGGGCTTGTGCAACAGCACAATCATATCATTCCTTGGACTAAATTGAAATACATTTGGAGTTCTTTGATTTTTCTCCCTCACCCTCAATCCATTGTCAAATCCTATAGACTCTATTTTTAAAATGCATCTTCATCAAATTGTGTGCATGTATAAATAAGGCATAATGAATCCCACTATTATGCATAATTATAATACACCAATAAAAATTTGTATTAATTGGGCACTGCGGTGCACACCTGCAATCCCAGCAGCTTGGGAGGCTGAGGTAGGAGGATCACAAATTCAAAGCCAGCCTCAGCCATTTAGCAAGGTCCTAAGCAACTTAGTGAGAACTTGTCTCAAAAAATAAAAAGGGGAAGTGTGCCCCAGTGGTTAAATATCCCTGGGTTCAATCCCTGGTACCTCAAAATATTTTTATAAAAGTATCTTAAATATAATTATTTCTCAATGCCTACTCTGTGCCCACCAAAGCACAAGCCATCATCTTTTTGGATCTAAGCTTTTGCATGAAATTCCTGCTCCTGATATTTCCCTTAGCAGTTTTTTTTTTTTTCTCTACCTAGCAAGGGAGATAAAAGAGAAGAAGAAAAAGAGAAAGGTAGAAAATTAGATCCCAACACTTAGAATCTTTCATGACTTTCCAACAATTTTAGAACAAATTCCAAATTCTTTGTCCTACATGATCTTCACTGCCCTCCTTCTCAAAGACTCCTCCTCTTTCACTGGTTCAGATTCAGCAGTTATTAAAGAAAGTTCTAGCAAATTAACTTAGATAAATTCATACAAGATACATGGTTTTTTGTTTCTTTGTTTATTTACATTTCAATTTTCTACATTTTTCCCCTTTATTTTGCCTTGTCTTTCCCAGGAGAATGGAGGCCCCAGGAAGGCAGAGAATCTTTGTTCAGCTCAAATGTCCTGGGGGAAGGAGTCCAAGGGCCATTCGGGTGGCCTATCCCCTACAACAGCTTCCCAGGCTGTTCCTTGAATTTCCAACCTGGAGTTGGCACTGGGAGAGGTGAGCATGGAGGGGCTGACTATGGGGTACCTGTCCCTCCTATGCAATGGTACTGCTGGCCCTAACTGAAGCTTGCTTGGGTATCGAGGTGGCTCAGTGAGGGATAGCTTCTCCTTGCTCTAGGGCATGCCTGAGTCTTTGGTATCCAAGTGCTATGGAGTCTGAAAACTATGTTTAAAATATACAAAACAGTGACATTTTTTTGTAAAGAAGAAGGAAGAACATTCTCACCCCAGTGTCTTTATTGTCTCTGCCTAGAATAGTGTTTCCCAAAATCTTTTCTATTTTTGGCCTATATTATTTTCACATCATTCAGGTGTCTGGTGAAAGTTTACCATTGTAAAACCTCTTCTTCTGTACACTTTCTAAAATCATGTTCCTTTTCCCCCTCTGAGTCCCTGTGCTTTTTCATACTGATATACTCTGAAATTGCATATTTATTCATGGGCATGCTGTACTCACTCTATGACTTGTGTCCATGGTAGAATACAAATAGCTCTAGGACAGGTGGAGAGTGTGTCTTGCCCACTGCTGTATCCCAGGGTCTTGAGTAGCACCTAGCAGAGAGCAAGTTCCCTGTCAGAGTGTATTGAATGAATGAAATACCAAGTACTAACCAGGCCAACTTGAGTATAAAAGAAATTCACCTCACCAGTGTCTTTTTCTGTCCTAAAGTCCTCCCCAGTGGATCCATGCCACCCCAGATAGACACACATGCTTCCACACTCAAGAAGTCAGTGTGTTGCCGTGTTTCTTACACCTCCATGAATGAAAGGATCCTTTCCATCATTCATTCTCAGTGTGATACAGATGATTTAAAATCACTTCTGGGGTTTTAGTTTCCAGGCTTATTCACTTTTTAATATGATCTGAAGCTCAGAATAAGAAACTCTTAAAATGTAGCATTTAATGACTCTTTTATCATTTATAATAGTAACATATTGGAAAGAATCTGAATATCTATAGTTAGTAGTTTATTTGACTAAGATGTAGTTCAACACACATCACAGAGAACTATGCAGTTATTAAAGAAAGAGGAGAAGATCTCTGCAAATTCACAGTGACTTCTAGGCTATCTTGTTTTAAAATGCAAAACAGTATGTACAATATGCTACTTTTTGTATAAGAAGAAAATTTGTAAAGTATATATATATATATGTGTCTGTGTGTGTGTGTGTGTGTGTGTTTGTAAACAAAAACAGAAAAGATAAATAAGAAACTAATGAAACTGACTCCTCACAAAGGGTAGTTGAGAATAGAGGAAAAGGCACAGTAGAGGGATTAGCCATTTTCTACCTGAGAACCTTATTTTCGGATAGTTTTGATTTCTGGAAACATGTTCATATTTTACATATTCAAAATTTAAAATTAAATCAGCAAGGATAAGAAAACGGTGTCAAGCATGTACAAGCAGAAACAAAAGAACCTAATTACAATTCAAAGAAATAACAAATCCACTTGGAAGGAATGAAAGAAATCATTGAACCAAGTAGCTTTTGAACACAGCACTTAAATTATAAGTCCTCATCTTAAAAGCAAAAAGAACTTCAAACAAGTCTTGAATATTGCCTAGAAGGTTTGTTTCTTGTATACCAGGACAGGTATGACAATTCTCCTAAGTGATATGCATTACAGGATTGACCTAATGAGTAAGTATGGTAACGTTCTTGGAAAACAGTTCTTACTATGAGAGAAAAAAAGATACAAATAAATAATGTTGGAAAAACAATTAACACAATAGTGTTTATTTCAAATTAGCATCATAAACTCATGATTTCACATGCATATTCATATACACATTTGTATATAATGTACTAAAAATCTTAGTGTATGTACATATATACATATATCAGAATATCTGTACATATGTGTATACATATATGCCCATATACATATAGATAATTTATGGGTCATATACAATTCCTTTAGTCCCCAATTCTGTGTACTGAAAAGATCTGAAAGAAATATCAGTAGCATTGACAAACCCAGGGCTTATATCTGGATTTATAAATATCATTCTTGAAACCAGGGCTCCTAGGAAAAATGGCTGATTCCCAGCTGGGGCAGAAAAAGTACAAAATTAGCCAAGAAAAATATTATGGCACAATGTATGCCAAAGAAGGATGGGAACATGTCAGAAGGACGTAAGAGTCAATTTAGAGGGCTCTTAACAATATTGGATCACAGTAATGACAATCATAGATTGATTGCAACCTATCAAATAAAGTAGAAATTTATTGCTTCTTACTGCTAGTAAATAAAGTAAAAGGGAAGTCTCTTCTTATAACAGAATACCAAATAGTGTAGAAGAAATAAGAAAATTTAAAAAATCACTATCGTGCAATCATCAGTAAAAGTCATCAAAAAATTATATAACACTGTGGTGCTGTTATATATAGTTTGTATCTAGAATGTTCCCCCAAAGACTCAGTCCCCCAATAATGGGACTATTGGGAGGTGGTACAAACTTTAGGAGGTGGGGCCTACTTGGAGGAAGTAGATCACTGGGAGCATGTCCTTGAAAGCCATGGTATCCCTTGTGCTGTCCCCCATTCCTGCTCTCTCTGCTTCCTAGGTGCCATAAGGTGAACAGCTTTCCTCCACCATACTTTCACACCATGATATATGGGAAATGACATGAGCTCACCACAGGCCCAGAAACAATGGAGCCAGCCAACCATGGGATGAATCTTCTAGAACAATGAGTTAAATTAAATCTTTCCCTCTCTAAGTTGATTTTTCTCAGGTATTTTGTCATGGCAATGAAATGTTGACTAACACAGGTGTAATTCATGGTGCTGGATCTGATGCTGGACTGGAGAAAGTAAATAATTGAAAGAACATTTAAAAGCAGTTGGAAAAATTTAAATATAAAGTGCATATTGAATAATACTGTTACATCAACCTCAAATTTCAGAAGTTTGACCATTTTCTGTGATAATATAGGAAAATGTCCTTTTGCTAAAGAGATTTTTAGCTAAAGTGTTGATGGACAAAGAATTATGATGTGCACAAAAATACTTTAAATAAAAGAGAAACAGATAAATAGTAGGAAATACAGATAGATGAATCAAATGTGGCAAGATGTTATGACTAAACAGTAAAATACACATAAAATTTTAAATTCTCAGAACTGTAGTATGAGATTACAATTATTTCAAATAACATAAATTACTTCAAAATAAATCATTTTTTAAAATTAGCACTCCAGGCATTATATAGTGAGGGAGAACATTGATTATTGGCAGAAGAGAAGATATTGATAGAATATTGATTCATTTATGTATTCATTCCATATTCTATTGCAGGAATATAAGCAATAAACTAAAAATAATTTTAATGGACAAAAATAATGACAGTATATAAAGGTATGGGGTTAGAGAGCATTTATAATTTAAGTAAGTAGTTAGAAGGGGCCTTACTAATAATGTCTTGAGTACCAACCTAAAGAAGTTGAAAAAGCAGTAGAGGTGTTTGTGCTGAACATGCAATAATAGAGAATATAGTAGCATTCTGGTAATTGTTTAAAAGTCTCTCCAAGGGATGAGAGGAGCTGATTTTTATATTTTGCCAATTCCCCTGGTGTAAATACTCTGACCTTGGCTGATTTCCAACTACCACCTGTTTGAGGACTAGTTGGCATATCTCCTGACAATTTCATAATCTGCTCTCGAAAGCCAAGCTGGTAGGCGTCTAACCCAACACAGAATAAATAGGAGGTGCCAAAGCCCTGAGGCAGGAGATAAATGCTGTGCAAACCAAATTTGAGGCCAATGAAAACAAAGAAGGAAGGAGCCAATGTCAGAGCATAGGGGATGAGTTTAGACAAGTAACAAGAGGCCCGTTGTGTGAGGTTCTGGAGGCCTGGTAAAGTGAACTGAGAAGTCATTGGAAAAGTTTGATCAGGGAAGTGACCTGACCTGATCTGATCTCTGACAAGATCACTGAGACTACTGTCCTGAAAACACTGTGGGCCAGGGGGAATGGAAATAGGGAAACACTATGTTACTGTAACAGAGAAGAAAGATTGCAGTGCCTAGGACTCGAGTTCTAGCAGTAGAGGTAGCGAGAAGCAAGGTAAGTTAGGGTATATTTTGAAGCTCACTGCATCTCTTGGAGGGTCAGATGGGGGAGAAAAATGAGAGGTCAACAATGACTGAGAAGTTTTTGAAATTATTTATCAAAAGAATGGAATGGACATTAGCTGACAAATGGAAGACCATGGGAGGAACAAGTTAGAGGGAGTTGGATTTCACACATGGTGAATTTGAGACCCTAATGGAGAAGCCAGTAAGCAATACCAGGACAGATGAAGCGCTGCAGTGGGCCAGGAGGAGCAAGCACAGATCTAATGGCAGCACTTTTCACTGATAGGAAGTGTGCATCAACCCACCAATGTCATGTGTTTATTCTTTTTCTTCTTATACTATGGCATTCACCAAGTTTCAGTACAGAGTATTTAAAAATGGAAACTAATGCAACACACTTATTCTAAGCACATACCAAATGGAAAGTTAAAATTGATGAGACACACACACACACACACACACACACACACACACACAAAACCTCATTTTCTGAGGAAATCGAAAAGAAAATATTTGAGTTATTTACATTTTGGGCTATCCAAAATTGATCATGCAGAGTATAAATGTCAGCTATAAATCAACTACCACCACAATTGAAAAATTCTTTTTCAGTAATAGTACCATAAATGTTTCAGAATTTGTATTTGCAAATAGCATCATATTCATTCATTTTCTCTCAAGTGAGTGGATATGGTGAACATACAGGTGGCAAAATATTTGCCTATTGGACCAAGGGTACAGAGACTTTTTAATGAAATTTCTGAGTCTGTGTTTCAAGGCAGAATCTGTTCTTTTTTTAACCATTAGATTTTTTTTTTTTTAAAAAAAGGCTTACTTCTCCAGCTAAAATGGCTTGAGAGATGATCAGCCGTGACTAGGGAGGAAAGAAAGCCAAGTTTCCAGTGTGCGCGTGCACATTTCTTTTGCTCATAATTAATAGCCCCCGTGCTTGCTAAGGTTTTGGAAAGCAGCTAGAAGCCTACCCAGGTAATGCCTTCTGACAACGTTTTAAAGATCAGTTATGTCATATGGCTGCCTTTTAGAAAAAAAAAGTCATAATGCATAGCTGTGCCATATGGCATCTCTGAAGAATCAGCCGGATTGGACAGACATTCATTGGATAAGGTCCCACAGCACTTGGAAAAGAATGTAGTCCTGTTGCCAAAATGTGGCCTTTGTTAATCTCCTAACTATTATTGTGCAGAAACCAATTCATCTGTATTAATTATAAACAAATTTTAATTACTTCAGTAAAAGCCCATTATACCAATATCTGATGCCAAACAAGCTGTATTAACTCTTTGTAAGTCTCCAAAGCAAATACGAGGTGTTGGAACGTAGGTGTTTTATACGAGACAGGAATTTCTCTGAGTGTAAAAAATGCAGTTCTGACATTTAGTTTTCCAGTTCTCTTAAGAGATCCCATGATGCTCTTTCTTTTTGCAGACAATATCAAACGGCAACTGATGCACGTAAGTTGTGAAAGACAGATCATCCCTAATGTCTACTGCACTTTGTATTCTTTTGCTTAGATTCTAAAGTTTTTTTTTTTAAAGACATCTACATTGTAGAGCAATGATTTACAGTGACACAACTTGAAAAAAAAAAAGTGACCTGATTTTGCTAAAACATTCCACAGTCATTTCTGATAGTGTTATGGGTGATGTGGGACCAAATGTATCCAGTGTATCAAAGTAGAATAACCTTAAAAAAAAAAAAACATGAAAACCCAAATTACTAGTGTGTTTTATGGCAGCAGCTTGGCCAAGAAAGCTGGCTGGTCCTTCCCGCACAGAAACTATCTGGTTTGCAGATGACACATGGTGGCTACAGAGTGCGCAGCCGTTGGGGTTGGAAGAGATCCAGCAAGAGGGCTCATCTGTGAGCAGCAGTGTTGGAATCATCTTTGGGTTTAGTTTCACTAATGTGTAGTTTTATTTTATTAGGCCAACCATCAAAAGTTTCTCTTCCTCCTGGAAATAATTCTTTTTGGTATTCATATCACTCCTTGGACTTAAAAAGTTAAACAGTTTTAAACAAATATAACCACATCCTGCTTTCTTCCTCCATTATACTTTGAAGTTTCCCATGTAAACCTCACATTATTTTTTCTTCATTTTATACAAGAAAATAATTTATTTTTATAATCATAATGGGTAAATTCTAGCAAGCACTCTTTAAATTTTCTTGGGTGGACACATAGAAAATAGCTTTAAACTGTGTCATAAACATAATATGGGTGTTGAGCTGGCTAGGGATGTGGAAATGGTTGAAGAGTTAAGTGAAACCAATTATCTCAAGGTTTGGCTTTTTTATAAATTAAATACAGTATATAACTGAGGGTTTGTGAAGTTTTTTTTCCTACTCAGAAAGACATTATTATAAATATCTGTCATACCCCTATGAAGTCGATATTTCAGCTATAGTTTAAAGTCATAGCATTTTTAATTTGGAGACTGAAAATCTCTGTACAAGTGTTTTAGGCTATCATCCTCACTTTACAGATGAGAAAACTAAGGAGCAAGATAAAATGGCTTGACCAAGGTTATAGACCTATGTAAAGGTAAAAATGGAAACTATTTCTAATCTTCCCATCCACTATTATCTCCATTCCACTACCTGCCTCACCTTAGTTGTTATTGATCAACAGAGAATTTATTTATTTTCATCAATAAACATGAAATAATGACCAAAAGCTTCAGAGATTCTATACGTGTAAATTAATTCGATGTTCTGTTTTTGTATTTACTAATACAGGGATTTAGTTCATTCATCTAATAAATGATCGGTGTTAACACACCTGGTTACATACTACCTGATTAGGGAGGATCTTGTGGGAGGGATGAATGGTGTTTGGGAGGGGAAGAGGGCAAGATTATTATGTATACTAGGGCATAGGACTCTCCAACAATTTATCACTAGATTAGAGCTATTTTGCTTCTCCCAAAATTTGAATAAAAATAATTTCAATCTAAAATTCACATATAAAAGTTATCAGCCCCATACCATTATTACCATAATCATTAAAATAAGAAATTCTTGGACACAGAATAATAAATAAAGGAAAACCAAATTCAAGAGAACATGTGTTCTTAGTCTACAGATTTCTTCCCATATCACAGCAACCAACAAAATCCTGGCTGAAGCAGAATCTGCCCCCTGATGATATTGTCACCCATCATTAATTGGGGTAGCTCATAAAGTGAATTTTTTTTTAATTAGAGTAAATAACCCTAACCCTACTGATTCACCTCCTTGTGTCACATCATCAAAAATTAGACCTATTCCAAATGTTCTCTCTGATATGTGGATGCTGACTCATGAATAGGAGGAGTTGTCACTGGACTGGACAGGGGGCAATGGGAGAAAAAATAGGGGGATGGGAATGGGAAACAAAGTAGGATGAATCAGACATAGCTTTCCTCTGTTCATGTATGAATACACAACCAGTGGAACTCAACGCCAGGTACAACCACAAGAATGGGAAATTATACTCTGTATGACATGTCAAAAATACATTCTACTGTCATGTATAGCTAAAAAGAACAAATTTTTAAAATCGCTTCAGAAATTTGACCTATTTATAGAAATCATTAAAATAATTATGAAGAATATTATTTTCTAAATAGGACTTTTTATGTCTCAAAAGGATTCATAAACATTATTTCTCTTAATCTTTACAGCATTTCTAATTAAGAACTGAGATGATAAGGATAAAATACTGACCATGGTATTCTAAATACCAAAGCAATGAAATTACTTTAATACTCACCAACACATAGTCAATGAGCTTCTGCACCTGAGATAGCTGAGTGACCTACTCAAAATGCCATGGGATGTGTCCTGGAAATATTTTCATCTTTTTACAACTTCAATAAAGGATCCTGTCTGCTTTGCAGAACACGATATTGAAGAACAATAACTCACCAGAGGTGATCGAAGGGAGCCTAAGGTAGTCTGAGCAGAGACATGGGGAGGAAGGAAATAGGGACAGAGAGGAGTACAGAATGCAGCATCCAAGAAATTATAGAATATGTGTGTCTCTATGTATTTCTCTTTTCCTTTAAATTTTCTCTCCAACTTCTGTCTTTGTCTTTGTTACTACAAAAAATATATATATATATATAATAAGACTAGATAATTTATAAAGAAAATAGGATTATTTGGCTTATGATTCTTGTTGCTGGAAAGTCCAAACAATATGGAATCAGCATCAGGCAAGATCTCACCCCTGGCTACATCACAACATGGCAGAAAAGTGGACAGGGAAAGAGCCACCTGAAGACATGGCCAAGTGCATGGTGTAATCACACTTTATAACAACCCACTATTTCAAGAAGTAACCTGGTCCTGTGAAAACTATATTCATTCTTTCTGACCATGGTGACTTTATCATTTAATCACCTCCCACTAGGCCTGTGTCAGTCTTCTCTCTACAGAAAAAAAACCTGAAGCAATCACTTTATAAAGAGAAAAAATTATCTTGGCTCCCTGTCTTAGAGGTTTCAATTCATGATTGGTTTTCACCATTGCTTTGAATCTGTGGGGCACAACCCTGCAGGATGTGTGGTAGAACAACACCTCTCATCTCATGGCTGGGAAGCCAGGGAAGAGGAGGAAGAGACCAGGGTGCCACAATCCCCTTTAAGGGCACCCCACAGCAATGCCCCCCACCCCCCGATTCTAAAAGGCTCTACCCCCTCCCAGTAATGCCACCTAAAGAAGTAAGCCTTTACCACATGGGCCTTTAGGTGACAGTAAAGATCCAAACTGTAGTAAATCCCCACCTCTTAAAGCTCTACCACCTCTTAATATCATTACATTGAAGACTAAGCTTCTAGAACATGTACTTTGGGAGGACACACTTAAACCACATCCAATTCATAGTACTTTCCACTTTGAGTTTGACTTAGGATCCAATTAAGAGGACAGATTTTTTTTTTACTCCAGGATGCTAAGAGAAGGCATCATAGACTCCAGTATGTAATAGAAAATAAAGTCAGAATTTAACATTGTCAGCAGGTACAGGTACAGAGAACATGTCAATTTTGTCATTATTGACATGTGGGGTTGAATAATTCTTTTTTATGGGGGTCTTTCCTGTGCATTGTAAAATGTCTAGGAGCATCTTTGGCCTTTATGCTGCTAAACAGATACCAGTGCCATATCACTTCCCAGTTACAACTGATAGAAACGGGTCCAGATGTTGCCAAATGACCCTTGAGAGGTAAAATTGTCTCTTCTAAAATAACCCTTGGTTGAGAGATACAACCCAGAAAGAGGGTATATCTAACAGCATGAGGTGTTATTGCCACTCTGTCTTGACTGTCCCCACTGTGTTTAGTGATGACCTCCTGTTCTCTTCCTCCATTTTGTTGCATAATAGTCAGTGGGCAGTCATCATCATCTCTCAGAATTGGCATGAGCAGTTGAGAAGCATTTTTTTAAATTGCTGACCCACCTATAGGCCATACTGCTTTCATAGAAGACAGATGCCTATGTGAGTACACTATAGAGGAGGAGAAGCAATGGGAAAATTCAATTAAAGGATATGAATTTGGGGCTGGGGATATAGCTCAGTTGGTAGGGTGCTTGCCTTGCATACTCAAAAGCCCTGGGTTCAATCCCCAGCACCACCAAAAGAAAAAGAAGTATATAAATTTTGCTACCTTGATATTAAAAGGGCATTGCACAAGTGGCTGGAAACACCTGACTGGTGACATGCTCAGAGATGGCAGAGTGTCTCTTAACTAGAAGGTAAAAAGAGGACGTGCAGCAGCAAGGATTAAAGATAACAACTTTGGTCAAAGCAGGCCCCTCAAATTTCATTCCTTAAAAGGACAGTCTCCACTGATAAACATCCTTCCCATCCCATGGCAAAAGTGTTCATTTTAACCAATTGACACAGAAGAGTGTGAAAAGCAAGTTGATAGAAGAAAAAAATGTTACTTATGCCTTGACAATAAATTCAGTCTCATTTCACATCTTCTACGCAATTTTCCCTTCCCCCACCCACCACATCCCTCCCCTTGGGTCTGTCCCACATGGTGTCTTACAATTGGGCCTTGGAAAGTTGAGAGTTACAGCCAAAAGCAGCAAGAAAATGCCATGAAACTGGCAGTGTTCATCGTGGAAGGAGCCAGAGCATCTGCTTTCGAGCAGGGCTATGAAGCAGAGCCACAGGGGGAAGAGAGGCTATTAGGCCACCAGCAGCCAAGGGGGAAAAGCCACAGGAATCAAGATTAAAAGTCTGAAAAGACTTGGAACTCAGAGTAAAGGACCAGTGGAGAGAGGTAGGAAAGCCAGGCTTGGCATATGGAACCACTTGAGGGGTGCTGGTAGTCAACCCAATAAAATCCTACATGGAGCATGGTGTAAGAAAGGGCTAGAAACCAGTGACACAGGGGTCCTAAACCACCTGCCCAGGAATGCTGACAAGAAGGTACAGAGGGGCCAGAGTCAGCAGAATGGGGTGTCTGAACTGCCATGGCTGTCAGTTTCTAAAAAATACAGAGCTCTGTCTGTATTTAAACCATTTTCTGAAATATTCTCTGTCCTTCAATAAGTCATTTTCAGAGTTATGCTGTGTCTTGCTTTCTTATGGATTCACTTTCTCTTTGTACCCAACATACCCACCATCATAGAGTATGCTTAATATGACTCACTAATCCTGAAGGCAACTTTGCCTTCTTCAATACTGTTTTTCACAGACTACATTCACATTTCTTCGCTTACATATTAATGAAAGAAGAGCTTCCCAGACCAGTAAATGACAAAGATATGGTGTAATTATTGGTTCACTTGCTTTTGGCTTGGTGTTGGTCAGTTCACCTTTATCAAGCAGGAGTACAGACTAGCTAATGTTCTCTAAATTCTGGTTTCCGGTGACTCTTGCCTCTTCTTGTGTCCACATTGGCTGATTCTCTGATGAAGTAGAGGGAAATCTGCTATTCCTAATTCATAGGACTGTAAGTGTACTGTCTGTCTCCACCCTGACTTACAATGCCTTGCTTATGTCAACTCAACTTCCCAATGTAATAAAATGCAACAAATAGTTACTGTCTGGCAGAATTGTGTCTGCAATTCCCATGACCCCTCTGTCCCACCCAGTTATTTGGAGGAGTTCCTATTTCTAAATGAATGCAGAAGGACAGAAGAGGTTTTCTCAAAGACAGTACTCATGTAGAAGAGAGATAGCTGCCCTACATCTAGTTGGACAGACCTTAGATGCTTGGAAATGGAGCAAATATAAGGTCTGATAAGTAATGCCTTCCTCCCTGTATTGAGGCAGTTTCTGTTTCATGCAACAAAATCTAGCTAAGCTTTGAGTTGAAAGGAAAGGAAGTGTTTTTCTCCCTATGATGTTGTGTGTTTTTATTGATTTCTACCCAGTAAGAGACTGGAATAAGGCTGTGTTCAGCAACTATTTTAAGGTGGACATCTCTGTGATACATATTTTAAATTTGTTGTCTCCATTAATGTCTAACAACTAAGGAGACGGTCATGGTTATCTTCCCGTTTTGGGCCTCCCAGGGTTCATTTCCTATTCTTTTATCACAGAATCCCAATTCCCTTTGGTGAATAGCTGTCTCTCTTTGAGTATAGCCTCAGATTTTTGGTATGCCCTAAGGAAAGTGCTCTGCATTCTCATACTCAAGAGATAGATGTGCAACCTGAACACTACCTAAGATGTATGCATTCTCCAGAATTTGAGTCTTGAGATGAGTAAAATGAGAAGAAAAATCATTGGAACCTGTTTGTTACTGCAGCAGGATCTCACTGAGACATTCAATTGCTTTCTGTTCTCTGCACCTCCAGTGTTCACCTAACATCTGTCATGTTTTGAATGATTCTTCTATCATTTCTTTAATTCTTTGAGACAAACAATTACTTTCCTCTAGGTACATTTCTCAAGATGCAACCACACTCTATGGCTAGTCTAGCTCTTTCCAGTATTATATTGGTACCCTCCTATAGTAAAGTAGAAATTGGTGGCCAAAGTTATTTAGTATATTTTCAAGTAGCATCATGGCTGAGAAAATCTGGTTAAAATCTAATTAATATTGATAGTTTGTTTCAGAAAATGTGAATCTGCTTGTCCCCTGTCAACTCGTAAGAGCAATAATTCCTGGTTTCTATCTTAGGTTGGTTCTTTTTCCCTAAATTGGTCATTTTGTACCCCTACATTAACAGGTGAAAAAGATGTCAACCTATTGAATTATTTAGTACCAATTCAAATAATTAATTTAGAAACAACAACAATAACCTTTTCAGTGATACTGAAAGAAAATATATCATTCTATAATTCAGTAGAGAAAAATAATGCATGTTTCTCTACTAAGGCTTCAAATGTAGAAGAAGGGATAAATACTTGTTAGGAGATTTTAAACTTTCCCATTAACTTTAACTGGATTATAGATAATCACCAATTTGGTGAATAATGGAAATGGATAATTTGGTAGATAAATGGATAATATATTTTATTCCTGCATGCAATATCACATTTGATTTTGATAGTAACTATGAACAGTACACCTATTTCCTTACTTTGTGATACATAGACTAGCCCACTTCCCTTTTAAATTTCAATCATTTTTCAAAGGTAGTCATAAATATATTCTTAAAAATTCAGAAACTGAGCAGTTCTCAATGGTTACCTAAATTCTGTAGAATTCTTACTTTACAATCTGTACTATTTCAGACTTTCCTTGTCTCTCTAGTCTTGAACAAGAAGTCCTAAGTCATGGGCAAAGTCTCAACTGAACAGATATTTGAATGAGAAAATGTATTTTGAGTTTATTATTTCTATTCAGGATCCAAAAATGTGTTTAGGAAATATTTGGTTTTCTCCCTAAAAATCAGCACTTAATACTTAATAATAATACTAATTGCCATGGGGAGAAAAATCCCACAAAGAGTAGCAATCTTACAGCAGACTAGGTAATTGCTATTGTGTTTCACATTTTTGAGTGAATTTTCCCCTATGCCTTTCTGAGAAATAATCTGTGTTGCCACATTTAAGGATGATTGACATACTCCTAATAAAACTAGTAATGTATTTTATTTCTGCATACAATATCACATTTGATTTTGATAGTAACTGTGAACAGTGGACAAAGTGAGTAAAAGTTATGCCCATTTTACATATAAAAAACTGAGGTGCAAAAATTGTCTTGTGCCAGGCATGGTAGCACGTGCCTGTAATCCAGAGGCTCCGGAAGCTAAGGCAGAAGGATCAAAATTGCAGCCTCAGCAACTCAGCCAGATCCTGTCTCTAAATAAAATATAAAAAAGAGCTGTGGATGTGACTCAATGGTTAAACATTCCTGGGTTCAATCCTTGGTACCAATTAAAAAAAAATGTCTTGTGTAAATTCACATAGAGCCAGACCTCAAGTTTCTCTTATAACCCCAAGGTTCTTTAAACAACATCAGGTGTTAGCAAATCTTTCCTGCAAAGAACTGAATAGTAAATAGTGTAGACTTTGAGTGTAGTAGTATAGACTTTGAGGCCCCTGAATTTGTCATAACTACTCAACTCTTCCCTTGTAGATCAAAACTGGGCATAGACTACATGTAAATTAATGACACTGTCATATTCTAATAAGATTTTATTTGCAAAGCAAGCACAAATGATGGTTGACTTATTCCTGAACTATATCCTAACTGCATTAAAGTCTAGATGAAACAAACATTTACTACTTGTTTATCTCACATACGAATCATTGCGTTGGGCACTTTTATTCTAAGTTAAATTTCTCTGCTCTCTTGAATGAACATGTATAGGATTAATGTTGGATAGCAGTGTGGTAGCTCACTGGGTTTCCTGGGGGATCACCACTGAAACCAGAACAGAAGGAAAGCCTTCAGGTTAAACTAGAAGTTCTGAAACATTTTGGGTCACAGACCATACTCTTTCCCCCAAGAAATCACACCTAAATGCACACACCCTCAATATTGTACATAAATTCCAAGAGTCCTCCGGTTTTAAGCATATTTCAAGATATGTTGTTTAGTTGTGGTTACATTCCAGTAACTAGTTCTCATGAAAAAGATAAACTTTTGATATGAATCTATTTAAAACATCTATTTTCATGATATAAGGAATGGACCCTGGTAGAGGTTAAACTCTGCCAAAAAAAAAAAAAATGTGTAGCCCATAGATCTTGATATTTTGTATCCAAAGTTACTCATACTAATAGTGATTTTTCTTCCTGTTTGTGATTGTGTCTAAAAATAATTCTCAGCGGCCATGTGCACACACCCCACATTGTATGCCTGGCAAGGATTTCCTTTGGCTTGTTGCTGAGCCCATTAATAATAGATAATAATAATGAGAGCAATAGTGATAAAGATAATAATGGATTGTTGACTGCAAGGACTCCAGAGTCAGACTGAGTTCAAATCTCAGCTTTCTCACTTACTTTATTGTCAATAGAAATCTGGGCAAGTCAGATAAACACATTCAACTTCAGTTTCTTTATCTAAGTGATGACAAAAGCTGTCATCTTGTAGTTGGTGCTTACCATGTAACAGATCTCTGCTAAGCATTTTTTTTTTTAACTGAGGATTGAACCCAGGGATGCTTAACCACTGGGTCATATCCCCGGCCCTTTGTATTTTTTGTGAGATAGGGTGTTGTTAAGTTGCTCTGGGCCTTGCTAAATTACTTAGTCTGGCTTCAAGCTTGCAATCCTCCTATCTTAGCCTCCCAAGTCACTGGTATTTCAGGCTTGTGCTGCCATGATGGGCTTTGCTAAGAACTTTTTAATGTGTCTCTTACAACCATCAGAACAACCTTTTAGAATTATCCCAAGAGTAAGGTAAGAAAACTAAGGCAGAGGGCATTATATTATGGTGCAAGATCACACAACTACTAATTGATACAGCCAATCTTTGAACCCCAAGGGTATAGAAAAAAGTTTCTGCTCTAATGTTATTTATTATTATTTATTTATTTAGGTACTGGAGATTGAACTCAGGGCGTTTTACTACTGAGCTACATACCCAGTCCTTTTCATTTTTTATTTTGAGACAGGATCTCACTAAGTTTCCTAGACTATTCTTGAACTTGTGATCCTCCTGCTACAGTCTCCTGATTTGTGGGATTATAGGCATGTGCCATAAGTCCCTTAATCACTTTACTTAAATAACTCTCAAACTCCATTGCATTGTAAAGATTAAATATATATCACATGTGAAGCGTCTTACTACCTGGCGTAAACTGACACATGGTATTGCCATGCAGATCCCCCCAGTCTGTGTCTGTTGACAGGGTATTCTCAGCAGCTCTCTTCAGCAGAATTGCCTATTTCCCAATGCTGAGTTCAGATTAACCTGACAGCTGCATAAGTTTTCCAAGACTTGCACTTATTCTGCATCAGTTGATGACTAAAATAATCAGTGACATAAAAGCACAATTTCAAAGGTTCCAAAACAACAGCAACAAGAAACATATAACAAATAAAGGAGAATCCTAGTTTTGGCCAAAGGAACAGTGACTTGACTTGAATAGAGTTATTTCTTGGATAGAAATAATTTCTATCCAAGAAATAATTCTACTGAATGCAGTTTGCTGATTTCTGAAGAGTAGCTAGCCATGTCATGAAAAGTGAGCACAAGAGACATTGTAGCAGACCTGTGCTAACTTGGAAGCCTATTAATTTCCCTGGGGAGGCTGTTTTGTTTGTTTGTTTGTTTGTTTTCTTTTTTGGTACCAGGGATTGAACTCAGGGGCACTCGACCACTGAGCCACATCCCAGTCCTGTTTTGTATTTTATTTAGAGACAAGGTCTCACTGAGTGCCCCACTTTTTGAGGAGGCTGGCTTTGAACTTGCAGTCCTCCTGCCTCAGCTTCCTGAACATCTGAGATTACCACCACACCCAGCTTGCACTGTTTTTTAAGGTGATCAGGAATCCTAGAGAACAGTACCGATGCTATGGAAACATATTTTCCACGTAATTATTGATCAAAAGGTGGCCTATTTTGAGTTTTATTCTTTGGTCTCTCTTACAGTAATTCTCAATTTCACATATTAGCTTTCATAAATACCTACTGACACACAAAAAAAGAAGGAAAAAGTCCAAAACAAAACAAAAATATGAGGCTAATGCTGTAAGCTTTTAGAGAAAAAATGATCAGATTGATCCTCTTCAATATTCCACAGCAGTACAAATATCAATCCAGCCTCATTATCTTGAAGTCCATCAAAATATATTGTAAATCTGAATTGCTGGATTTATTGAAGTCCTAACTGAGAGTCAACCTTTGAAAGTTTTTTCTGGCAATCCAAACAACGTAAGAAAAGAGAGTCAAAGTCTGTGAAGCTCAAAGGACCAAAAGTTAGGATGGGTTGTAGTGGACCAGAAAACTAAAAATTTATAGATTACCAAAGAAGTTTCTAGGGAAGTGCTTTCAAGCCATCCACAACTGAAAAAAATAAAATCATTCTGGCTTATCTGTCAGGTTTCTGCCTAATATCAGTTTGTCACCCAGTTCTCTGAACTTATTTGCAGACCCTTGATATATTTTACCACCCAGAACTTCTTCATGGCATTCAATCAGTTTGCTACTCTGTATTTATTGGAATGATTATTTGTTAATATCTGTCTTTTCTTTTAGACCAGGAGTTGGTAGACTCCTGCCACCTGTTTTTTCATGACCTTCAAAATAACAACAGTCTTTGCCAACGAAGTGGTTGAAAAAAATTGAAAGATATGTTGGACACGTGAAAATTACGTGAAATTCAAATTCTGGTGCTCGTAAGTATTATTAAAATATGGCTACACTCACTGATTTTTGTGTTGTCTATAGCTACCTTTGTGTTACTGTGGCCAAGTAGAGTAGCTTCAACAAAGACTATAGAGCTTAAAGGGCCAAAATTTTAACTATTTGGAGCTTTACAGAAAAAGCTTTCCAAAACTTCTGTTTTAGACTGTAAATTCTAAAAGGATATAAGTCTGTCTTGTTTAACACTTGTTTATCTCTAGCTCCTTGCACAATGCCTGTGTCTTAGCTTTTTCACTGCTGTGACTAAAGAAACTGACCAGCACAACTGTAAGGAAGGAAAAGTTTATTTGAGGGCTCACAGTTTCAGAGGTCTTAGTCCAGAGAAGGCCAGCTCCATTCCTCAGGGCTCAAGGTGAGGCAGAACATCATGGTAGGAGAGGGTGGTGGAGGAAAGCAGCTCACATCATGGTGATCACGAAGCAAAGAGGGAGAGAGGGAGAGTCCAGCTCCAGATACAAAATATATACCCTATAGTACACCCCCAATTAATCACTTCCTCTAGCCACACCCCACCTGCCTATAGTTACTACTCAATTAATCCCATCAGGGATTAATTCACTGATTGGGTTAAGACCCCACAATCCAATCATTTCTCTTCTGAAACTTCTAGCATTGTCACACACGTGAGGGTCTGGAACCATAACAGCCTGCAACAAAGAAGTTGCTCAAATAAATGTGTTAAATAAAGGAATTCTGGCTAAAGGAATTAGTAGTGTTGATTGCTGTCTTAGGCTATAACCAAGACTAATTTTTAGGATCCTCTAAAAGGATGAGATTCTTTAATTTCCTGTCATTTCATAGCAGAACAGGAGGACTACAAAACATTTTTGTTTGGGAGGGGATAATCAGGAGGAGAAAACAGCTTCCTAACTCACAATCACAGCTGTAACTTCAATGCCTATTCCCACTCAAAATAAGAGTACCATTTATACCCTTATAGTTGCTCTGAAACAATACCTCACACTGATCTTGTTCTTGCTTCATAGATGAATTTTTAAACCCATGAGAAAAGAGAAGAAAAGTGTGTGTGTGTGTGTGTGTGTGTGTGTGTGTGTGTGTGTAATAGAGAGAGACAGAGACAGGAGACAGAGAGAGAAAAAAGATCGCATCTTAGGGGAAGATAAGTGTGCACAACGTGTTTTCAGAAATTTTCTGGAAGAGAAGATAAGATTCAGGGCTCCAGGGCTTCTTAAATCTGCAAAAGTGGGGGTGATAAATGTAAATGATTACAAAAATCATCTCTTCTTCAGGCCTTTTGAAGTTAGAGATGATCTTAAAGTGAACAAAGGTTTAAGTGTGAAAATATCCCAGATACAAAATTACTCAGAATGATCTTCATTCAGTGATCTATGAGGCTATTTCCCTAATATTGAGTCTGGTTCCTACTTGTTATTCTGTTGGGAATAGTGTTCCCAAGAGATTTTTGGCTGTTCTTTTGTTGTGAAAAAAATTGTACCTAAAGATGACAAAATAGAAATTGATTTTTCTTCCCAAAAAGTAAACTCCTCCCTTACATTTTAACTCTATCCATATGTTTAGCAGAAAAAAATACTTGCATCTTCTCTGCTTCAGAAAGAAACTGTTGTTCCTATATTTCTTTTAATACAAAACCTACTTATCATAGAAATCAGATTTTCTTAGTTTCCTACAATTTAAAGTTACTGTCAAATTCATGAAAAGATACTTTTTTAAAAATTATTTTTTGGGGGAGGAGGGGCATTGAGAATTGAAGCCAGGGGCACTTAACCACTGAGCCACATCCCCAACCTGTTTTAAAGGGTCTCGCTCAGTTACTTAGGGCCTCAATAAATTGTTGAGGATAGTTTTGACTTCATGATCCTCCTTCCTCAGTTTCCCAAGTTGCTGCGATTACAAGATTGTGCCACCATGCTTAGCTTATAAAACCGCATGTTAATGGGAGATTTATTTTTAAATATAAACAAGATTTTTAAAAAATTATTCAATCCACTTTGAGTGAACAGGTATTTGTTTGTATTGATTAGATTTTTTATTTCTTTGTAAGTAATTTATTAACCCACATCCCCAACCAATGACACCATTTTAAATTGCAAAAGAGAATCCATAATGGAATCTTGTAAATGATGATGTGATGTCTCATGAAATCTCAAGTTTTCATGAGACATCACATCATAGTGATAGAAACTATGTGATAGTGATATGCATAGTGATAGAAACAATGCAAGAGCTTGCTCTGAAATAATTTTTAAGACAATGGATCATGAAAGCTAAAGGTGTCTTTCATGACTTAAGGAAAGTGAAATTCATTTTGGTAACATGAATACAAGAGGGAGCCTGACAAAGTGCACTGTACTTGTCCTTATAAAAGATAAAACCGTAGTTCAGAGAGGATAAGCAACTTGCCCAAGGTCACAAGCAATAAAAAAGTGAAGCTAAGGTTCAAACACAGGTCTCTTTGATATCAGAGCCTACTATATCATTATAGCACTCTACAGCTGCTTAAATTGCTTATTGCAAATCAACTTTAAACGGATACTCTAGCATTATAGTATTTTAACAGACATTAAGATTTAAGTGACAAAAAGGACCTGAAACTAGTTTTAGAAGTATACATAGAAAAATGTACACAGGGGCCATTTCAGGATGGAGCATGAAAACAAGCCACAGTGTATGCTAGGAGTCAGGTCTCACTGAGTTCATTTTGGGCTTTGCCACACGTGTGATATCAGTAATCTAACAGGAGAGCACAGATGTCATACTAAAATTTTGGAGATAAAAATCCAAAAAGGATTTGACATTTGAGAACATTTGTCCAGTAAGAAAAAGAAGAAGAAAAAGAAGGGATGGGGGGAGAAGAAACAGGATGAAAAAGTCTAGAATTCTAATAATGTACAGCTTGAAGAATATAGTTTAAAAAGCTGTATTGAATTAGAATTTTTTTTGTATGTGTAATAAGTAAATTTTAGGTGCTCCCATCACCCCAAAGAGAAACCAAGTAAGATGATGGGTAAGTTAATCTGCATCACTATAGTTATCATTTTATTATCTACATCCCATAACATCATACTGTAAGCCTCAAATATACACAATAAAATTATTTTTTAAAAAATAAAGAGACGTTATTCCCTTCATACTTGGAACTGTGGGTATTTTACACTGTTTGGAAGAAAGCTAAACCTTGAAGAAAATGAATGTCCCCTAATCAGGGGTGCTGCAAGCAGCTTTCCTGACATCTGAATGCTGTACATGACATTAAAATAAGTCGGTCAATTGATTGTGAACTCCTTAAAGTTTCTCTTCTTTTAATTGTTATTTTTAATTTAAAAAAGCAAATGAAAAATCTGTATTTGATAAGCTAGAGTATGATGTTTTGAAAGTCAGCTGAAGGGCAATTAGATGGTACAACAAAGGCTGGGAAGTGTACTGATCCACTAGAATGTGATTTTTGTTACTTTTTATTTTGTGTGGGGTTTTCTATTTGTTTGTTTGTTTCATTTTGGTTTTTATAGACCTAAATTTGGTTGTTTGGAGGAATGAACATTATTGTTTTGTTTTGGAGGGAAGTTCTTGGTGGTGATTACTTTCCCCAAAAATAGATTTAGATATTAAAATTTGGTGCTTATAAGAAAGTTAAAAAAATGAATAGCAATGCTTCAATTAAAATTATAAAGGAGAAAAAATAAAGGGAAGTAAATTCCTCTGAAAGTCCAAATGAAAGTTTTGATGGTCTTGTGGAACTAGTTGGAATCCAGAGTTTAGCAAGTTTGGGAGCCATGATAAACCACCACTTACTTTACACTTGTATGCTGAAAGGCTAAATCTTCAGCATAAAGGTAAATTAGCAGTAAACTTAAATTCTGACAGACTACAAGCAAGTTTTAGGAGAAGAGTTCTTAAACAGGTTTAAGATGATGGCAAGTTGACAGTGTCTCTAAGTGCCCAACAAAAATTCATGCAAATCCTTTTGTAGTTCAAAATAATTTATACCAATAACTCAAATATAACATTCAGCACACAAAGATAACTAAGCATGCCTATAATCCCAGCATCTTCAGAGACTGAGGCAGGAGGATTGCAAATTCAAAGCCAGCCTCAGTAATTTAGTGAGGTCCTAAGCAATTTAGCAAGACTCTGTCTCAAAATAAAAAGTAAAAAAGACTGGGTATGGCTCAGTGGTTAATCACCCATGGTTGTATCTTTGGTTAATAAGACAAAACAAAAAACTTGACAAATGCAAAAACAAAGTCTAAGAACTAGAATTAATAGAGCATATAAGCAAAAGAAAGAGACCCACAGTAGCTCCTAATTTTGAATTATCAGGAACAGTCCATAAAACAACTATGCTTATTAAAAAATAAATTCAAACAGAAAATTTTGGCATATAGTTAGAAGTTACAATTTTGTAACAAAATTTTAAAAGAATCACATATAGAAAACAATAACTTTGTATTAAGAGAAGAAACAATTGAAGAGAGAATTAGTGAAATGGAACATAAATCAGAAGATATTATCCAGAATAAAGCATGAGAAATCAAAAGGAAAAAAAAAAACATGTAGAGGAGGGAAGAAAGTGATAAAATGCCATGAAAGTTTTATCTTTGGTGGAATCCCCAAAGACACTGAAATAAAAGTTTCAACATGTGTTTATTTGGAATCCATCCTGGCTCCCTGCCAAGAAAAATAAAGAGAGAGAAAATGGAAAAGAAATAAAATTTTAAAAGTCATGGCTGAAATTTTTCCAAAACTTAACAAAAAAAATCAAATCACAGATTCAAGAAGTCCAATAAATCCCAAATAAGATAAACAAGAAGAAATTCATATTTAAACACATGTTAAACAAAGGAAAGAAGGAATGATTTGAAAAGGAAAAAAGGACCAACAGAAAAAAGATATAATGAAAACAAGAAAAATTAAGGAAATAAACATGAAGAAGCCAGAGAGAAAGGTTAAATTAGAATCAAAGGAAAACAGTTTGAGAGTTGGTTTCTCAATAGCAAGAGAGATGAGAAATATATGCAAAAGTTGAGAGAAAATAACTGCCCAATTAGAATTCTATATCCTCAAAAACAAAGGTCACATACATTTTCTTAGCAAAAAGCAAAACAAAAACAAAATCTATTTTACTACAACTAATATTAAAAGAAATTCTAAAAGATGATTTGGGGGCAGAACAAAAATTAGAGAAAAAAAAACAGTTTCCTGAATGAATGAAAAAATCAACCTGAATGAATGAAAAAATCAATGAAAATGAAAAATAAACCTCATGAATATTGACCTATATAAAATAATAATGTCTTGGGGGTTATACATATGTGTGTGTGAGTGTTTTTAAAGAGAAACCGAGCAGAGAGTATTAAGTATTCAAATAACAGACTATAATAGGATTAGAGAAGTTTTCTAAAGTACTTGCTTTGTTTGGCAAAGTATCAGTTAGTCAAGGATGGATGTACAATTTCCAGAGAAATCATTTATAAGATTATAAAATAAATAAGTGAAATAAATAAAAAAAATGGAGAACATTACAAACATAATTCAAGGACACTATTCATCAGGGAAGCTTAACTGCTATACCAAACCACCTCAACATCTTAGTAGCTTAACAGCATAGAATTTCATACTCACTGTTGATAGAGTCCAATTAACCTATTAATCAACAGGGTTGGTTGGGGAGATGTTAGTTGCTACTACTTATCTTTGTTAAAGGAAGAAGCTTGTGTCCATCTAATAGCCATGTTATCTTCAACCTGTGGCTTCCCAGGCCACCAGGGAAGTAGAAAAAATAATGTAAATCCAGGCATGATTGACTGATATGGATCAGAACTGGGAGTGTGTGTGTCACTCATAGTCATTTCATTAGCCAGAACTCACTCCCAGAGCCATATCCTATCTTTGAGGATGTTGGAAGATGATGTTTAGTTGTTTACACAGCATGAATCTGTAACTATTTTGGTAGTGCATGGTATTATGTTTGCTACAAAGGAACAGGTGATTGGAGAATAGTGGTCATAATTTGAATTTAAATAATTTAAGCCCAACGATTTAAACAAAATTACCACATTCTTAAATCATGTTTTTACAGCTCTTTCAGGAAATATTCCAGACAAAAGTACAATTTGGGGCATATTAGTCTTATATTGTTACTTTATTACAGTCAGATAAAAATACATGTAAATATGGAAAAATGTAGTTATTTGAAGACCAGGGATTTGGTTAGCACTTCACTTATTAACCTTGAAGAAATCCTGCTCCCTGCATTTTTTGTTTGTTTGTTTTTTTCTTGAAACTAAGTTGTTGTTTTTTTTTTTAATCCATAGAAAGAGGAAAGTAATGCTTGTCCTTTCTACTTTCAACACTCTCGGGCTCAGATGAGATGTGTAAAATGAAAGCATTAAGCTTGGTCCTTGTCCGTGATGCCAATCCAATAACGAGGACTTGGTTTTGAGAAAAAGAAAAAAAAGAAGGCTTATTGCTTTGCTAGCAAAGGAGAAACACAGGGGACGCCCATCCCAAAGGCTGTGATTCTGCCCATCAGTAGGAACAGGGGGGGTTTAAAGAGGTGATTCAGAGAAAATGAGATTAGAGTAGAAATCAGGAAGGAGATCAGGGTAAAGACCAGGGAGGAGAAGGTTAGGGAAAAGAAGATCAGAGAGAAGATCAGGAAGGAGAAGGTTAGGGAAAAGAAGATCAGGGAGAAGGAGGTTGGAAAAAAGAAAAAATAATAAGTTTCAAAGCCACAAAGGATATAGTCAAAGCATCAAGTGAACCCCTGTTACATTATCACAATCTCAGTCTGATTCAAAGCTGTGAGCTATTGAATTATCCAATATAGACTCCTTCATAGGACATAGATTTGAGAAAGAATTTAGAGCAAGATACAATTAATATCTAGGGAGGTGAAGAGACTTGATGGAGGTTATGGTGTTGACCAAAGACAGAGTCAAATTTGGAAGAGCATTGCTTAAGTTCCAGTGGTTCCCAATGGAGAAAGGCAGTACTGGTAAAATAAGAGGCACTGGGAACGGTGTTGAGAATATGATTTCAAGATTAAATTCTTGCAGATTTTTATTTAATACATCTGAAAGAAAGCCAATAAATCTGTATTTTTAAAGTAAACCCATTATCATCATAAGTTAGTAGCTCCAAAAGAAGTTGAACTGTGAGTTATTTTAAAAGCTCTGAAAAGAATAGAGATGTTACTCTTTTTTTTTTTTTTTCTTTAAAAGACAGCTCCTTGTACTTCTGAGCAGAGCAGCAGGCCAGCCCTCTACCCATCGTTCACTGAACAGCTAATGACAGTCTGCACATATCTCACCAATTGACAGATTATGTGTGAAATCTGTAATTAGGCAGTTAATCTTTTTTTAAAAAATATGTTATATTTTTAATTCCTAATATGTAGATTTTCAAGAGACTAAGTGCTGGGTAACATCTCTGAATATATTTTGTATTTCTTTCTTTCTTTTTCTCTTCCTTTCTCTCTTTTCCTAGAAAGGGCACTTGAGCTAGAATAGTAATACAGTAGAAAATTTAAAAATGCTTGTTACTTTAGGGAAAACAAATAACATAGCCATTAGAAGGATAAAAGTTTAAAACCCAATTGTATAATAAAGTTTATATACAGTAGGATGTACATCCCCTGTGTTTCTCACTGATACCTGATTTATATAATTGATAATTAGATGGTCTCCAGAGACCTAAACCTCACATTTGTGGATGAAAGAGTATACTCTTGGGGAAGATAATGGGATCCAGACCCTCAGGTGCTTCTCTGGGGATAAGTTACTGAGAACACAAGGAGATGATTATGAAAATAAGGGAGTTTTCTACAGAGGGAAAGTGTTTTGAAGGGTAGGTTCCCTTCTGTTGAGAGGAAGAGTGTTTTAATCTGTTGCTGTGACTGAAGACCTGTCTAGAACAACTTTAGAGGAAGAAAAGTTTATTTGGTGCTGATGATTTCAGAGGTCTCAGTCCACAGAAGGCTGACTCCATTGCTCTGGGCCCAAGATAAGGAAGAACACCACGATGGAAGAGTGTGGAAGAAAGCAGCTCAGGATCTTGCAATCTAGAAGCAGAGAGAGAGAGAGAGAGCTCCCTTCACCAAGGACAAAATACATACCCCAAAGGCATCTCCCCAGTGACATACCTCTTCCAGCCACACACTACCTACCTGCAGTTAGCACTCAGTTAATTTATGTTAGTGGATTAAGTTATAGATTAGGTTACATTACACCTCTCATAACCTAATTATTTCACTGCTGAATGTTCTTGAATTGCCTCACAATGAGCTTTGGGGGGACACCATATATCCTTAAGGTCACTTAAGGAGGTGTGGGGACTGCAATGGAAACAAACACATATGCATTACACTCTGATATTTTTTTCATGGAAATCTCAGCAGATATCATTGCACTTATTTTTTTATTTTATTTTTTAAGGATACAAGTCATTCTTTAAACGGTTAACCCAAGAGTCTTCCTCCTTAAGAAAGCCCTGAGAAAAGGGGAGAGATACTGGAGCAAACTTGAGTTTTTCTCATCTCTGGGTTAGCAGCCATCAGAGAGCAGTTGTTTTTACCAGCATTCTGCCAGCTCACCTTCAGGATGTTGAGACAGTTTCTGAGGGTCCAGGTGTTAATTCTGCAATGACTCTTTGATTCATTCGATTCCAGAAGAGCTTGCTTCTAGAATTAGATCTCCATGAAACTGAGCTTGGGAGACCCTCTTGAAGTTTTTTTCTGCCCATAGACACGCCCTAAGAGATTTAGGAAAAAAGAAACAAGATTTTCTTTGGTGTTTACAAGCCCTAACCTCAGAGATTTGAGTCATACCTTCTTAAAGGGCAGAGGAAGATGGGGAAGCTAGAGCAAAACCACTGGGCCAGACTTGTGCTAACCCAGGCCACCAATGGACAAATCCACTCTTGCCATTTATAAACTGTGAGACCTTAGGCCAATAACTCCAGCCCTAGGCTCAGTTCCCTGTAGACATAACTCTCTCCCACTGCTGTTTTAGGAATGAATGAGGTAATACCTAGGACATGCTGAACACGGCAGCACAAAGCATGAACTATGATGAGGGTGGGTATTTACCACTCAGCACCTATTCTCATCCTCTCAGCAAGGTTTTACTGCCAGACTTGGATTTCAAGAGACCAATAGAATTTAAGCAAGAAAAACTTCAGCAAATAACCAGTATGAACGAAAGAATAAATGTTTTTCTCAGTAAGACTCAGAAACTTATTTGGGTAAGATTGCAGAATCCATGAAATAGGACCACCCTCTCAAATGGATTGCCTGACCACCTGGTGGGATAGACTAGGGATCAGACATAGTTTTGTTTCAAGAACATGAAAATATGAAAGAAAATTCATACTCTCTATATGTCTAGGCATATGCATTTGGTAGGTGAACTATATGAAATAACTTGAGTGTATCTCTGTTCTCTGCACTTTGATCAAGCTTAATACATTAGCTTACAATTTTATGCAAAATGCTTCAAAAGGTCTAATCGACAATTTACTGTCACTCATGATGTCCATCTAAAGATGCAGTTCAAGCTGCTTCTATCTCCAAATAATTCTCAGCAAAACCCAGTTTCAAAAACTAAAAATATAAAACTACATTAACGTAGACAAAAAGGGCTTTAATTGGGTAACTATCAGATTCCACTATCTAAATGAATTTTCTACTCTATTAAAATAACAATGATTTAAACTTCAAAGCAAACTCTGCCTCCTTGTTTACCCTGCCACTCTGGGTTTGTCTGTAAGATATCTAAGTCTTTTGTTAGACATATGTTACTGAACTTAATTTGTCTTTGTTCCTTTTAAAAGTCTTGATTCACAAAGAATAGCAATGCTTTGAATCTGCTTTCTAATACAATCTTATTTTATACCTGTATGCAGAAATGTCTAATTCTGACTGGGTACAAATAGATGGAACACACAGTGAATGTGAAGATGTTAAGAAGAGGTTGGAGGAAATTGGAATACCAAAAAGCTCTAAGGGAATTATGGAATATTTATGAAAATATGTGGTGCATTTTGAAATGCAGATGTCTCTGCAACTGGAAATGTAATCATAGGAATGAAAACTGTCTTTAATAAATCTTCTTAATTAAAATCTATTGTTCAGAAAAAAATATAAATCCTCCTCCAGTATTAGAAACAGTAGCAAGAGGTAGGAAAAGTAAGAATATAATCAGATTGAAGCAAATAATCGTTATTAAGAGTTCCTGGTTTATAGCACTTTTTTTTTTTTTTTTTACTTTTTAAGCTAAAAAAGTGGCATTTTGGTAGTCTGAACGTAAATTGTTTGCCATTATAGTACTTGATAAGGTGAAAACAATGGAAGTTTTAGTACAAAAATATATCCAATTATTGAATAAAATAGTGTTAGAATCACTGTCAAATCACTAAATCACATGAACTTTTTTTTCCCCCTCTGGTGGCAAGGGCTTTGAATGGGTGCTCCTTCTATTCAAAAAAACTAAAAACCAATCATAAAAAATAAACCTGGCCTAGCCTTCCTCTCAATATTCAAATCTTATTTGAGACCCAAACAGGACACTTAAAAATGAAAACGTCTACATGACTGCATTTATGAAAAAAAAAAATATATATATATATATATAAATGTTCCTGTTCTTAGTCTTCAACGGTTATTAAACTTTAAAATTGCTACGTTTTTCAGGTAAGCCAGCATACTATGCCACAATTGTCATAACGTTGTCAATAGATTGAAGTAAACTAATTCTCAAGTAGGCAAGCTGAGGCTGAGTAATTCCTAGCATGGAAGATCGTGCATAACTTGACGGAAGACCCTTCCTACACCACTGCAAGGAGTGGCCTGTTGCTACACACATGAAATTTGTAATAAAGTGCACACCTTGAATTCATTACTACATGGTGCCTTTTCTCAGTTACACATTGCAGATGGATCTAGTTAAACACCAGGCAAATATAGTCGTGGGCTAAGGACAGTTATCATTGACCCCTTGGGGGAGAGTAACAAGTGACCTAACCATTCTGCAGTAATCACCTACTCAGGGCTCAACTTTTGAAGAGCTCCCAGTCTTGTTTAGATAAACAAACTTGTGACTGCTTATTTTATCGAGGTCTGATAATGGGCCTCCATTGATGATTGCAAGTGCCTGAGTAGCAGGTGAGGACTTTAGAAACTTATTCTTACATGAGCTTGCTTTTCTCTTGTCATGGATGCAGGGTCCTCTAGGGTGCCCTGTGTATTTTCTAAGCATGAGTATCTTGTGGGCCTTTGTGCCTTTGTGCAAACTGTGAAAGGGAGCTCTGTATATGTAAGGAAGATGGTAAGGTATGATGTTCCCAATGCCTCCAGCAATCTCTAAAACCTTGCTACTGGCAGTGTGGAGAAGTCCCGTTAGCATGATCTGGTGGTTTGTTATAAATGTAGGCTCTCAAGACCCTGCCCAAACCCACTGACCCAGATTTTGCATTTTAACGCAATCCCTAGGTTCTTAGTATATATGTTAATGTTTGAGATGCACTGCTTTTTTTTTTTTTTTTTTTTTTTGTAGCAGGTATTTAACCCAGGGGCTCTTAACCACTTAGCCACAACCCCAAGCCTTTATATTCCTTATTTTGAGACACTGTCTCACTAAGTTGCTGAGGCTGGCTTTGAATTTGCATTCCTCTAACCTCAGCCTCCTGAGCTGCTGGGATTACAGAGAGGCACCACTGCACCTGGCAAGATGCACTACTCTTAATAATGTATTTATTCTTCTCAATAAAAAATTATAGCATTTAGTTTCCTTGAGATGTATAAGACTGAAGACAATTATATGCCATATACATATTGTCCCCCGGCTCCTGCTCCCTGCCTCATTTTGGGGATTGAACTCAGAAGCATTCTACCACTGAGCTACATACTTGGCCATTTTTTATTTTATTTCATTTTTATTTTTTGTATCTTGAGACAGGGTCTCCCTAAGTTGCCCAGACAGGCCTTGAACTTGTGATCCTCCTATCTAAGTCTCCTGAGTTACTGATATTACAGATGTGCGCCACTGTGCCTAGCCAATACACATATCTTGTTGGGTAATTTCAAAGAACATTAACAAAGAAAAAGATGTAAGACACATTTCAGTCTATAATTGGCTCTTCCCCTCTCCAACCAAAGCCATAAGAAATCAAAATTTCCCTACTTATGGATTTTTGTCCCCTAAAGGAAATCAGGTCAAATTACAAGGCATATGGGGTAAACTGGATGGTTGATATCACTAATCCTGTAGTTTTACAGGTGCTCAATCTAAAAGACACATGGTCCAAATGGTCTCTTAAAAGGCACAGATGAAGTCTGGAAGGAAGCTTAGAAAGGAGGGTTAAGTTGGCTCCCAGTGATGAAAATGCCCTTTCTAACTATGTCACCTTCTAGGGGACAGTTGTTCCATGGGTGGTTAGCCTGAGGAAAAAAAGAAATTAAGAAGTGTGCAAAATAGCTTCACGCTGAACATGGTTATCAGCAGTCTATACTTGCTACAAATTTGTTGGCTAAAAATTGCTTCTCTTCCTATTGCTGTGCATGCAGTGAGCCAGTTGGCTATTTTCCTCCCCAGAGGTGGATGCACTACAGTGATGGGGTGATTCTCACATGGCGATAGTCTCATGAGGTGAGAGGCCTTCAGCAGACTAGAGTGAGGGCTCCATGGCGTAAATTGATATTTTTATGTTTTTAAAGAATTAGGAAACTGAGATGAGTGAAATATGCAGCACATCCATCTTTTAAAGGATATATTTAATGTGAACATAGAAATCCCGATTTCATGTAGTATTAAGGCATATATTTGCAAATAAAAAATTATTCTTGAGTCAGGCACAGTGATGCACAACTGTAATCCCAGTGACTCTGGAGGCTGGGCAGGAGGATTACAAGTTCAAAACCAGTCTCAGCAATTTAGTGAGGCCTTAAGCAACTTAGTGAGACCCTATCTCAAAATAAAAAATAAAAAAAGACTGGGATATGGATCAGTGGTTAAGCACTCCTAAATTCAATCCCTGGGAGGGGAAAAAAATCTATCTATCTATCCGTCCATCCATCCATCCACACTTTACTATGTATTCATACCATTTAAACAATCTAGATTATATAAACCATCAATTTTATAATAAGTAAATGAACTCCCATTTTTACCCTGTATACAGATTGCAGAATCACATCGGTTACACATCCAAGTTTTTCTTGAATCAAATGAATGAAATATGATATGTCAAGAGCTTTGTAATGTTTTGAACAACTAATAAAAAATTGTTAAAAAATAAGTAAATGAAAGAATAAGAGCATGCTCCAAATTAAACAGTTTGCGAATTTTTATTGCATATGGATGTGTGTACTGAAGAATATCTTTCAATTGCTATAGGACATGAGAAGAAAGAATTATTTTATTCACAGATCTTGCTGGTTTGAAGTTCTTTTCCATGGCACTTTTTATTCTTAAAAAAAATTCTAGTTTATTGTATAAAGTAAACTGAATTTTCAGGGAAAAAATTGACTTATAGAATTTTTAAATAATTTTAAACACATAACAAAAACAATCAGAATACATATTTTTTCACATAAAGTTCACCACGTGTCAGGAAGTACTGACATACACATAAAACAAGATGGAAGACACTTCTTTCCATAGGTTCTTCATTTAAACTCTTGGTAGTCTTAAAAATCTTAGCTTTCTTAATATCAATTCTTCAGTCAAAAGGAAGTCAGGTCAGTCATCTAAGTGGAAACATTTCAATCTTTTATTAATTTATCTTCCACCTATATTTATCAAGCACCTACTATGTGTCAAGCACTGCACAGTGAACAAAAACAAAGATCCTGGCATTGTGCAGTTATAGACATAAGAATGCAGCTAAGTGAGAATTGCATAGACAGAATAACTGCCAATTAGATAAATGCAGCAAAAAATTAATCACTGTCTTCATTGGACGTATTCAATTTAAAAGAGGTAGAATATATAATTTCAATGAGAAGTTCACATTGATTTTATTCTGGTGTATAGCTTTCCAAAAAAAGGGGGCAAGAACTATTCAACTTAAGAAAGAAACAAGATGAAGACATTTTCTTTGGTGTCACTATTTTTCTTTCATGCATTAACTAAAAATAGTCATATGAGATAATTATGAGATTACAGATAGTTTTATATGCAGAGATATACACACATAAACACACACGTATGGCAAATATGCATGTGTTTTATTTTATGCAATAAATCATTCTTGCTGAGTTTAATATATCAAAATCTGACAAATATAAATGTTTAAAAAGCAAAACTCATTTACAAGAACCACTAATGTGAATTATTTAGTAAAACTTCCCCAAATTAATTTTTTCTCAAATTAAAAAAGTAATTGAGATTTTGCAACTTTGGCTTTTTGGATGCAAGCTGGTTTTCACATAGTTCAGAAAAACACACATGACTATCTGAATACACAGGAATCATAAATAAATATCAAACTCATTGTCTGTAGTCTTGCAGCTAAATTATACTAAACTGATCATTTTACTTGAGGGGATGATGAGAGTCATTTTTAGTTTACCTTATACATTTCCTATTTTTAAAATATTGTTTAGGCTAAGTCTCCAAACAGGTAATAGATTTACACTATGCATTAAACATTTACTAAGTATTTGTAGCCCAACTATGATAAAATAAAATAAAGGATCTTGGAAATGTATTAGTTTTTGGTCTACATCTTAAAATGAAATATTAAACAAGTTAAATAACAAAATTGCAAAGATTTGAAATAAAACTTGCCCACACAGAGCTCAAAAAGCAAATTACATAAAATTACACAGCAAAAAGGAAAGAAATTGCAAATAGTGGGTAAGTCTAAATTTATGAAAACTTAATTATGGCTTGCCATTCCTTATGTTTATCATATTCCATTTTTCACAAATACAATAATAAATAATTTTGTTAGAAGTAAGTAATGTGGTAATTAAGGATTTTCCTCAACCTAGGCAAACAGGAGGATTTTTTTTTCAAGGAATAGAAAATCACAGCTTGGGAGTCATTTAAACTTTAAGATCTACAAGAAGGAATTTTAAAAGTGCTAATTAAGTACTTGTTAACATTTTGTATAGGAATTCCTTTTTGTGAGAGGTGAATCACACATCTCTAAAGAAGGTAATAAGCACTCATCTGAAATTTGTATTGAAAGCTCTGCTTTTTTTTTTTTTTTTTTTTAGGTTTGGTTTGAGGGAAAACAAAAAGCATCCTTAGGCAGCATTACTAAAAAAATATAAACCTGTAAATTGAAAGAACTCAGTACTTTAATAATAATAAAAATTTAATGATGTGAGAAAAACAAACAAACAAACGAAAAACCTCCTAGAGTGTGAGAAGAAGAAAATTGCTAGTAAGGGCTTTTTTAAAAAAATAGTTTTAACACATTATTGTGTATTTTGTTTTTAAGCTAATGGTTTTGTCATGATGGGTAGGTATTTATATTCCTAAGCAATCTCCTCTTTTAATTTGAAGGTTTTTTTTTTAATACTTTTCCTTTTTGCTGAACAAACTAGTTTTCCAGGTTTAGAAACCAAATCTCTCTTGTCAAGAGTGTCTACATAGGAAGATTTACTCAGCTCTGTCTCCTTAGATTGACTAAGAAGAATGTATCAATTAATACTTCATTGTGTATTGAAAGTTATGTGGTATGTGCCCTCCATGCCAAGGCTAAGGTAACCGTATGTTTTATGGACTTATACTGTTTTACAGGTAATTCCCACCCTCCCTCCACACAGCATCAGTGAGCTCCTGACTGTTCATTTAATATTTTATTTTCCTAGATTTTACAATTCAAGCATCATCTCAAGCTTGAGTTGGCCCCTATAATTACTATATGCTCCAAATAAAAAGCTTGGGAGATAATATTAGGATATACACCATAGAAAAATATGTTCTACATTTTGTAGAATACAGGCCTTTCAAAGGGGTGGCAAGTGGGATTTAGGAATATACTGAGTCTTTTCTTCTACATTTACTCAAGGAGGTATGTTTATGTTTTTCAGTTGATGTTATTTGAAAGTAAAAAAAAAAAAAATCTTAGATTTAAAGATATATAGCCAGATTGAGTAAAGAACTTTTTTTTTAAGGAAGTATAACTAAACAATAACATTACTTTTCTAAAAATATGACTGGACAAAGGGAAGATTCTATAAGATTTGTAGAATTTATAAAATATACCTGGTTACCTGGTGTTACTAATACAACCTGAATGTGTAAAACTGTTTTGATTTCCTGCAAGTTATTTCCATTGATTTAGAAGTTCATAGTTTCCATTATGATTTCATACTTACAATAGCACAATTTATAGGAAAAAGAAAAATACAGTGTTCTATACATTTCATTTCTCCCCCCTTTTATGTCATAAAAATATTGTTGGTTTATTTTAATTCTAAATTTTAAAATATGACTCTGAAACTAACACTAGCTCATGAGAATCATTCCTGGGACTCAAATGTTATTAATTTTAAGTAAGTATGGGTATAGAATTCCAAAATTCAAATTATTGACTTCCAATATAGGGGACAGAAGAGAATACAGATAGTAAAATATCAACATGTTTTTGATTATTTTAAGAATAGATTAGTAGGCTTTGACAAAATTTCCAATACAAAAGACTTATAGTAGTAGAATATACATGAAAAATATATTTTATGTTAACATTTGTAAGTATATCCAAAAATCACAAATGCAGAAATTACTATAGACTGCACACCTTGATAAAACTGGAGACTCATATTAAGAACATTATAATACCAAATACCAAGACTTAACATTACAATTCATTAATTCATTATAATTCATTAGACAAATGTCCCAAGGAGAGGGCAGAATGTACAATGAGTGTTTTCTGGAAATGAATTGCTAAAAATTAGTAGAGTCTGAAAAGACTTCAGAATTGGAAGCTCCAGCTGGGCTTAAAAGGGTGGGGGAAGGGATTTTACTCTCTGGTAAATATTTGAAACACCACTTCAAAAAATAAACCCACGAATGTCTCATCAGTTCTTAGTGCATCAGGCTGACTCTGAGTCTCTTACACATTTTTTCCTTTGTAAAGATGAGATTTAAAAACATGCACGCAGGATATTTTACATTGATTTAGGCCAGTTGGGGAAAACATGGTTAAGAGTAGGATTTCAAATTGTTCCACTAAATACAATAACATTTGCAGTCATGGCACCGTTCCATAATAATTTTAAAAGATTTCATTTGACTTATCATTGCAAGCCATTATCTGATCATATTTGACCTACATATTAATATTTTCATTGCCATCCAAGCCTTTTTTTTTTTTGCTCTGTACAAATTATCGTCCCTCTTCACTGAGATATTATTTATTTGTTCTGGAAATATCTGGAATTCTTTCACCCTATCTTTTTCCCCAGGGACTCCCTCCCTCCCTCCTAAGTCTTGATATTAATGCCTAAGGGTAACGGACACATCCAACAAAAAAAACCCTGAGATGGAAAGAGATCCCTCTTAATGGTATACTATGGGAGAAGTAGAAAAACAAAGGGGGGAAAAGAAAATGATAATTGTTTTCTCTAAGGCTATTATCTAATGCGAAAGCAAATATTCAGTCTGGAAATCAGCTAACAGAAGGGGATTAGAGAGGAGATCTGAGAGTGGCTTGATTTCTGGCAGAGCTGTCTCTCCAGCCAGTGATGAGACACAGGCAGGGCAGCTAGGAGCGCTCCAGATGGCCAGGGAAAGTGGTCGTCTTGGGTTACTGCAGGGCACTCGGGCCGCCAAGCCCAGGCGTCCGGGGAAGGCATCATTAGGGAGCCAGCCCCACGTCCAGCCTGCACCAGAGAGGGCGAGGCCAGGAGGGAGGCCGCCTGCCTGCCCGCGCACCCCAGTGAGCCGGGACTGCCCATTGTTAACATATACTTGACCTCCGTGACCCCCGCACGACACAGATGTCTCCCACCTCCACCTCCCCCCCGCCCCGCCACGGGCCCTCCCCCCTGCACCTGGTAGCGGCCGCGCCGCCGCCTCCCTCCGGAGCGGCCGTGGCGCCCTGGGCGCGGGCGCGCGCCGGAGCCGGCCTGGTGCGGGCGCACTCGGCGCACAGCGCGCGGCGCTCCTGCTCCCCGGCGGACGCCTGGCCGCCCTGCAGATAAATGCGTCGCCTTCCTCGAGAGTGAGCTAGGGCGGGCGAGGCAGACGCAGACGCCGCCTGTGACAGTGGCAATTCCCTGCGCCCCACATCACATTTGTCTGCCACAGCAGCAACAACAGAAAAGCGAAGGGAGGGAGGGAGGGAGGGAGGCGGGAGGAGGGGAGCGGAGCTCCGCAAGTCTTGGGCTCTGCGTGGAGGCTGCGTTTGGCTGGCGTCCCCGACCCCGGGCTTTTTGCACCGCAGCTCGCTCTGCGCAGCGCCGGGACAGCCGCAGGCGCTCGGCGGCGCGACTCCGCGGCCTCTCGGCGAGCGCGAGTGGGCGAGTGACTGAGGACACTCTGGCCTCACAAGGGAAGCCGCGTTGCACCCTTGCCCCTTTGCCCCACGGGCCGGCAGAGACGAGAGGAAGTTTTATTTGCAGCTCGGAGCCCGTGGCGGATGGTGGGACTCTCCGGCCCTGTACAGTGTAAGTGCCCGCGGGTGGGCTGGGCCGGCGGGCGGGAGGGATGGCTGGCGGCTGGGACTAGACCTTGGCTGATACTATTAATTACTATTCCGATGACCGTCAACTTGGTTTGGATTATTCGACCCAAAGGCTCCAGGCTGTACTTATCGCTCAACTAGGGTAGGACTGCGCACTAGGGCAAAGAGGAACATCGCCGGTGACTCCAGTCTGCGATGACACTGAACTTCACGGGTCAGCTAAGGATGCGGGTTTTACTTTTAGATTCCCCGTACTGCCTTTTAAAAATAATTTTTATTTTCTTTCCTTGACAATCATGTGGGAGCAGGAAGATAAGTGTACCCCCCCCCAACAAAACAACTAGTCAAGGTGCCCCACTGTGCATTTGGCAGGTGGCCCGATC
Organism: Urocitellus parryii; assembly: GCF_045843805.1. NCBI lineage: Eukaryota > Metazoa > Chordata > Mammalia > Rodentia > Sciuridae > Urocitellus > Urocitellus parryii. Next base: position 42,852,326 of record NC_135537.1, read on the forward strand.
CCCGCATCGTGGGGTTTTAAAACTGAAAATGAAATGCTGGTTTTGCCGGTGGCAAACTTAGCTGTAGGAACAAGAGAGATGGAATCTTAACTTTGGGACTGGGCTGCCACTAGGGTAGAGGGTCCTCTTAGCGGCATCCAGGCTCTCTCCGAACTTTCCAGTTACTCTTGGGCATTTGCGGTGCTCCTCTAGAAAGACTGTGGACAAGCGGGAGGGCGGCGACTCCCAGGGCAGGTCAGGGGTTCCGCAGCCGGGAACGCTTGGGCACCGCCGCCTCTGCGGGACTTCACTGAGCCCCAGGGCCCGACTCTCTTGGTGTTCCCATCGCAGCCTCAACTCGGCGGCGTCCTCCTTTCCTACACGGGGAGAACCTTGTGCCGTGTGCCCGGCGGGGCACAGACGGGAGTCGTGTCCTGAGAATTCTTTTCATTTTCCAGAAATCCCTCTGGTAAAGCCCCCGGGGCTCATGGATAGGAGCCCCACGCCCAGTCGCTCGCAGCCCTCCTGAAGAACCTATAAGGATTGGGTTGGTTGGCACACCCAGACCCCTCTCTCAGGGCGGACCTTGCGCTGACCAAGATGCTTTAAACAAATACGGTTATGCCAACCGAAGGCGCCTAAATCCGTTTTTATAACTTTTTTCTTTTTTTGTAAGGGCAGTCAACCCTTGGAAAAGTTTTTGAGTATTATGATTCCGGGAAGTAGGATGTGAACCACCACCGTTACTAAAAATAGCCGCCTTCCCTCCTCCTCTTCCCCCAAAAGGCCTTTCAGTTTGGAAGATTTGGCTGGAGAGTCCTGCTTTCCCTTGGTCTCCTTATTCCTTGCAAAACGTAGTGGAGAAATCTTTTTTTAGTTTTCCTTCAAGATTGGGCATCACAAATTTCAGTGTGCCCCAGCCTGGTTGCTGTTGCTTGGGGAAATTTGCAGAAGAAGGTCTCCTAAGGAATAGCTAGTATTTCCCTGGGAGGAGATCTTGCAGAACAGCCATGGAGAACAGGGCGAGGGAGTGAGGACCAGGAGAGGTGGAGAGGCCACTCCAGACCAACTTCATGTGCTTAATGTAACTCTGAGCCTTCTTGAATTTTTAACTTCACTCCCCTTAATTAATCTGCCCAGGGCCTGTATATAAATGGCTGTCCACAGCTGCTGCAAATTGATTTATCTCCTGATAAAGGTCGGGTTGCTGACCAAAGCATTCTTTCTACCTTCTGTGTGAACTGAAATGTGTTTTACAGGATTTTTTCCCCTCCTAGTCTCCATTTAAACATCTGTACCATTTTTAAGTGCACTCAGTGGCTCATTCCCCTGCTTTGCATAGAACAGGAGTGGAACTGGGTCTGTGCCCAGTGAGCCCACACTCCCTAGAATACAAATTGACCAGCTTCTTAGTGATAAACGGTTTGTTAGTGTTGGGGGCCTCCTTTTAGTTTATTACAGCGGTTTGCCTAGACCATGTGAGTATTCTGTTGTGTCCAGTTTCTCATCACACAGTTCTTTAGACAAGATCAACAAACATCATTGTTTCTTAAACCATCTTAGCCCATATTTGGGTGTTTCTTTCAGTTGTGATGTATAAACAGAAGCAAATTCCTAATTCAATGCCTTTCCCCTTGTTTATCCTTAAGTCTAGTTTTAACATTACAGTGCTGTCAGATGTTTGAGATAGGGTTCTATGATTTCATTTCTTTTTTCTTTTTACTATTACCTTTTCAGAGAGCTCTAACAATCTCACTCAGTGTTAATCAGAGAATCTTAGTTTGATTCAGGCTTCCCCCCACCCTCCAGCCAGAATGGATGTTGAGGGAGTTAAAATCTATCCTTTCTAGTGCTATATTTAGCATTTGTTATTAATTCTTTCAAAAAACAGAATTCCAATAAAATAGCCAAGGAATCAGGTTCATTTGGAGTACACAGAAATTGAATTTAAGATTATATAATGGAAGAACTTTATATTAAATTTTTGTGTAAGCATCAGTAATGTAATTATAAACCATTTGAACAGCAGTCGCTTTATTTGAAAACCTAAATGTTGTGTGGGAGAATTTCAGTGTATAGTTTCTCCAGTGTCCAATTCATACCTAATAAAAGCAATGTGTAGAAAACGGTTCATTTTTTCCCCTCTCTCTAAGGTTTGGACAACTCAAAACAGACCAGAAGTCTTTGAAATGATATTTTCCTTTATACCAAGTCTCTTTGACTCGCTAATACCTGCTAATAATTCGATTATAAAAGCTTTAAAAAGACCTTCCTAACAAGAAGTATTCTGTCCACAGTACAATGCAAACTGCATATTAAATTCCAAGTTGCTTGAAATAGTAGGACAGTAACATTTCAGCTATAGGAATGAAGCTTTTTTTAAAAAAAAATATGTTCACAATTTTTTTCTGAGAGAAGCAAATTATTGCTCTTGGTGTTAGTATTTGATGATAAGCTCTCTCATCGAGGTGTTGGTTGAAATATTTCCAGATAAAAGAGTATTTCATAAATAGCAAAGAACTGCACAAATGTAAGGTGCCATTATAATTTATTTTATTGTAATATAGAAGCTTAGCTCCCCCCACCATTTTTTTTCCCCTTAAACACTGAAAAGGGATCAGGAGAAAGAAATGCTTCCAATAGGAATGCTGGTCAGTGGTTGTCAGTTTAGGACATTCTTCACTGTCAAATCCTGTTTCTCACTTCTTTGATATGAACATCAGCTGACAGGCACTGAATGCAAAGCCTTCCTCATTGAGGTTTTATGCAGGCAACATAGCCCTTCATAGCAAAGCAGTCTGAAAAATTGGCACCTGCAGGATTTGCATGTGAAAAAAAAAACCGAGTCAGTTGCATTTTGCTGGAGCCTATTACTGTAAGTTATGTAAGTTCAGTGAGAAAGGCTATTTATTTGTTGCTGTTTTGGCATTTAAAAATTCTTTATTTTATGGGCACCTTATTCATCATATAGTGATCCACAGGCTTTATTGATAGCAGAAGCAGGGAGCAGTGAGCTCTGGCTTTATAGAAGTTATTTATTATGGAATGGAGTTATTTTTAACCATGTGTTTGCAGAGTGCACTTAGATTCATAGTTAATTCTTTAAATGTGTCTTAAAAGAATGAACTCAATCAACGTCAAGAATAATCTATCAGAAGTTAAACAAATACATAAAATTGGGTTAACATAAATATTCTTTTAAAACTATCTAGAACTTTTAGGAGTTATATACTTAGCAATAACATCCCAAATCCATACTCAAAATTTGAACCTTTCATAGTTCTAGACTTCAGGAAAAATGTTTCCCACCGTTCTACATGTGAAATTATATTTATCACCTGAATGCTCTTTTCAAATGTATATTTGACCTTATTTATGTGAAGTAACTAACCAATGTTAAATCAACTAAAAACCTTTGTGAACCTCAGAATTATCCATCAATGGGGACCTTTCATCCAGAGTAAGTTATTTATTATTATCTAAAGAGACACCTTCCAACTTCACTTTTTTTACAGCCATTAATATAAGAGTTCCTAAATAATGTTTAAAGAACAGTGAACATTTTATTAAAGCAAACATTAGTTCAGTTTAATGGAGGTAATTGTAAGTGATAAGACAGAGCAGGTTATCTCTGTGTTGTTTAAACAGAAGGAGCTACTTTGCACCATTTCCAGTAGCCATCTGTAGAAGAGAAGGGTTTGCACCTGTCTGTCCACACTAATTATAGATTAGGGCCAAAGAAATGAAATTCGAGGAGGTTTTCAGCTAATGAAATCCATACTGATTTTATTGTAAATGTGTTTTATGTAAAGAGGATGATGGTTGAGTTATGAGTGAATAAATCGCTATGTAGCTGCTAGGCACTTGGTTTTGAAGCACAATTCTGCTGCATTAACCTTTGATATATTAAGGAAAAAAGAAGACAAACAACTTAGAGATGGATGCTAGCCTTTGTTTGGCATCCAGAGCTACAATTTAGTAAGCAGCAGTGAGGTTCAGTGTGCAATTTAGAAATGTGCTATAAAGCAGCTTAAATGTTAAGAATATATTGATATTCTGAAATGCAGATGAGGTAGAGGTAGGTTCTGTTTTAACTTTTGCATTTAAAACATTAGAAAATTAGAAAGGCTTTTTCTTTTTTCTGCATTTCAGCTTCATGTACATGAGAAATTAAAGCAAAATGAGTGAGGAATGCATTCTGCAATAAAAGGTCACATGAATGTCTACCACATCTGTTTATAGTAATTATGAACATAATTAACATAAGAATTACAAATGAAATAATGACAAGCTGAGCAATGAGATATTATGCCATAATGGTCATATGTTGGAATTCTCACATTATAGTACACTAGAATTCACATACTCAAAGAAAGAAAGAAAATGCTAGATTTTTATCTGAATTAATGCTTCAAAACTTATCTGCCTGGGGCAGATGGACTTCTTGCTTTTATAGGAAGGTAACCTATTATTAAGAAAAGAACTAGTTGAAATTAAGATTTTTAGTCTCTAGCCTGGACTTTAAGACAGCTGTGATTATAGACACCACTTTCTGTCACACACTTATTCTGTGATTATACTTCCTGATTATTGTATTGCTTTTTTTTTTTTTAATTGAAAGCTTTGAAGTAAAGTGTTCGCTTTGGAAGAGTGTCATGGATTCTTCCATTAGACAACTGGTTGATCTTTTTTATAACCATGAGCTAAAAGTCAATGAACAAACAAGGTAGTAGAAATACTATACCTTTGCAAAATTAGAAGATTGGTAGATTAGTGTTTGTACAGTTTTCTTCATGCCTAATGTTTGGGATGCCTTTTAAAGAAAAAAAAATGTAAGTCTTATGGGTTTGAAAGCAATACTAGGGCATTTTATTTTTTAAAATAGCATTTCTTAAGACTTTGTAATGGAAACATCAGTGGGTAAGTTGCCTTTTTTTTTTTCTTTCTGGAGTTTCATTGGAATTTTAGGTGTTTGTATGTAGTCTGTGATCTAACTAAAATGAGATAAAGGGGAGGGTCTGTGTGGTTGCTTCTGGTTATTCTGAATACAGTTTTCTGTAGCAGCTAGAGAGAAAGGTGAAAGGGGACCTTTTATTTGAGCTAAAATGATACTCCAGAAATCTGTTATTGAATTAAAAACATGAAGGGATGACAGATTTTCACCCATTTAGAGCTCACTTGATTTTGTAATGTAGACTGCCAAGTGGTTTACTTCCTACCTTTGCACCCTTCTGTAACTATTGAACCTGGTCACTCCTTGAAGATTTATGGAGAAATATTACCTTGTTCTCGTCTCAGTGATACCACAAGGTTTTCCACTTTATTGGATTACTGGAGGATTGTAGCAGACCCCTTTTTATCTGACATTCATTGCATGACAAGATTTTCACACATGCCCTTCCCCCACCATGGCCAGCTTTCTCCACTTTGTGTTACCTATCAAATATCCCTTGATTCCTTTCTTGGGGTGGGAGCTTGGAGGGAAGGCGGGGGCACTACACATAAAACAGTTTTTTGGCTAAGTGATTTGCGGGGAGAGTACTTGATTAAACAATGCCTCATCATTTTCTAAAGGTCCTCTTAAAAATCTGTCTCCCCTAAAAGGTGACTGCTAGTTCTCTTGCTCTTCCATATCCTTCTGGACTCATTTGCCCTATTCCTCCTCCCCTCATTTTGTCCCTTTCTACTTTCTCATGCACAAACTATTTTATGACTCCAAGTTTCACAGCAGCTGGGGCCACAGTGTGTGCCATGAAAAATTATGTAGTTTATTGGCTTTTTTATTCTGAACTCACTCTCCACACTGCAGTGAGAGCTTCTTAACCAGGCTTCAGTGCCTTGAAACACAACACATCCAAATGCCTCCCCCTTCCCCCAATAAAAGAACCTCCTTTGCTGCATTATCTGCACTCCATTAAGGATCTGATCAGATGTTCAGATTGTCTGATGGGTGCATTTAAAAGTGAAAAGGGGCTCCCAAGGGACTACTCAGGTGTATCTCCCTCCTGACCCTGCTGGAGAGGAGGATGAACTCTGGTCTGATGGAGGAGCATTAGCCCCTACTTGTTCTCTGATTGATTCTCTGGCTCTGGGTGGGTGAAGAGCTGTGAGGCAGCTCAAACTGAGATTGATTGCCTCAATTTCAAATTCCCACCTCCAAAATAGACTTTCAGATGTACACATAAGAAACCCCCTCCCCCAACACAATTTCTGGAGGTGGAGCAGGTGTCTTGGAGTCACCTGTAGCTACCAATCACAAGTGGTCCTCCTTATCCCAATGATACTGGCTGCATGAGTCTTCAGCTGGGACCCATTACAGCCCACAAAGAGAACTATTTATCGGCCTGTGCCCATCTTCTCTGTGTGGGTGTGTGGGGACTGGAATTTAGGGGATCTGGGTCAGCAGAGAAAGGGACAGGAACCCTCACTGGAGGGTGGTCTGGAAGGCTAAAGGACTGCTCTGTGGATTCACTAGGTTGGTTTTGCAAATTGTGGTTATTGGAATGGAGGTGAGATGATGAAGATCTCATTGTTACACTGTCAAAAGAGTGGTTTTGAAAACTTTGACCTTGACAGAACCTCCAAAATGTTCACATTTTGGAGGGAAATGCAGTTGTCTGGTCTGGATTTCCTCCCTTTTTTTCATGGGGGTTAGGGACAGATTGGGGCGTTGCAGGCGACCCCCAGCCCTGGCTTTCACCCCCACTCAGCCTCAGGGTAGTTCTCCCCTACTTTCCAGTCCCATCGAGGGGCCTGAACCCCCGCCCCCTCATCCCTTATGGTTTCGCCCCTCCTGCCTGTGTCTCTTCTCCTCTCTCTCTCTCTCTCTCCCACTTTTCCTCCCTCTCCCGCTCTGTCTCACACGCACCCTCTGTTTATTTTCCTGCCTCCATCTGGGCCCTGCTGATATTGTAATCACCCTGATGCACGTTGGCTTCTCTCCTCTCCCTCCTGCGCTCACACACTCACTCACACACAATGTGCCATCCTGACAAGCCTTTTACTTCTGATAAGCTCCGATGTGTGTTTAATGAATACAAAGCCGCGGTCTGGGTGCCGCCTCGGCCGCGGCCGCCTCTCGCGCGCTCCTTTGCCAGAAGGTAATCTCCGTGAACGGGGGAGGCGCGCGGAGGAGGAGGGGGTGGCCGCGAGCGAGGGGGGCGCGGGGAGGCGGCTCTGCCCGCTCCCTCTCTCCCTTTCCAAATGATTCAGAAGTCGATAAGACCAGGAGAAGTGAAGATGTAACATGTTATCTGTCGCTCCTCTTAGCTGGCGGAGAGAATTTACATTTAAAGATTAGCAGAGGGAGAAAGAGAAATCTGCCTTTTGTTGTGCGGGGTGAGGAGGCGGCATCAGCCCTGGCCTTGACGCTATCTCCCATCACCTCTGCTATCCAGACAGGACTCACCGAGGTGAGATTACCGGAGGGCCTTATCTTTAATTGGGTTTAGTTTTGCCAGTCTGAATAGGTTTAAAGAGACTCGATAAAGGGGGAACAATAGATTATTTATTGACTGGACTCTGAAGCCTTTAGATGAAGAGGGAGAGAAAGAACTGCTTAACAACTTGATTAGTTCATTTTTATTTTAAGGTGAGACTGTCTCCCTTCCGGTGGGAAGAACTTAGGTGCAATTTGAATGACTTAAAATGTCTTATTGGCTATTCACTCTCACCCCATCTTTCTCAGCGCCTGGCATCTACCTTATTTTAGAGGAGTTTCATTTACCCTTCCCTGTAGGATTGATCAAACTGAGTTGAAGAGGGTAGAAGCTTTGGGCATGGGTCGTTAATGTTTGGTTTTGTGTCACTTGTTTTGCACTGCTGATGTGTTGGTGTTAAGGGTCCTCCAGTGATGTGAAAGGCAACCGAAGCCTACTTTTAATATGGAATTTGTTGATTGTGTAGTATGGGTCAACTCTGGCTAAAGGGGAAAAAAATCAATCTAAGTCCGTTAGGTAGATTTGGTTTTTGAATAAGAACCATGACTCTTTTGCTTAGAATCAGTTTGAAAGAAGAAAAAAAAATGTTTTTGACTTATGAATGTATTTCAAAAAATTATTATATCAACTTTAGAAGATTCTTAAAAGGAATGAAAGTAGACAATGATTGCCTCCTAAACATTGTCAAGCTAGATTTTTTTTCCATAGGTAGATAGATATGATCCAGTAACTAAAAGCCTAATTAAAATTTGTTTAAAGCCAGAGGGGCATGTTTCCTTGTTGACAGCAGCAGATCGATTGGGTAAGACAATAGAGTCCCATTATTTTACTTCCATTGACTGAACATATTGACATTTCAGGTTTGCTGTTGCCTCAGTGAGCATGATGAAACACTGAAATTCACAGCCCAACTGGTCAGAGTGGCACATATATTACTGTATGTCATTTCTGCCTTCAGGTTACCTTATCACCCCGGGCAGAATAGGAAAGGACAGCTTGGAATCCTTCAGAAGGGGTAGAGGTTTTTTTGGCTAAGAAGCTGACAGCATGTCTTAGGAACATCATTAATTTTACCCAGAATTGGATGTTACATAAAAACATGTGGAGCATTTTTATTTAAAAATCAGAGAAGCAAGGTAGCTAGCATCCTTGCCTGTTTTACAGAAGAGAATACCCATTTTCAAGATTTACCTTTACTCCCTGGGGAGGTAGTTACAGCAAGTGGTCATTCATTTCAGTTAGATGACCAGCTTGTGCTTGGGTGACATCCATTTTTCCCCATTCTGGGGAAGCTCCTGTTACGTCTATATCTGATAAAAGAACATGTAGGGTCCCTTCAAAATAGGGCCGACACTGACTTGTTTCTAGTTTTCTTTTGTTGAGTAGAATATGAAATGAATGAGATTCGTACATTTTACACTCATGTGCTTAGTAATATATATATAGATAGATAGATAAATATGTGTGTATTTTAAGCAGAGGCAGACAAAATGCTATTTGTTATCTTAGTGTAATCTACTGTTTTACACATTTTGCCTGGTCTTTACACAATAAAATTAAGTATTAGGCAGATTGAGTCAAAGAAACTTGAACCATAAAAAAATGAATATGAAAAAAAAATCCAGAAGGAACCTAACAAATTTTCAAAAGTTTAATGAAAGCATAAAACTATTATGAATATGACTTATACACAGCAATTGTTGCCACCAAGCAGGCAACTCATGCCCTTTACAGTGGTTAGAACAAAACTGGCCCTTTATACCATTTTCATGAAAATGTTAGGTTTCTATTTGATCAGCAGGTGCTGTTGAGATGAAAGCCATGTGTAAATTTTCAGAAGGCCAAAAGTGTCAATTCAGAAAAGGAAAGTGATAAGAGAAAATGCAATCAGTTTTCCTGTTTTCAATTTGTGCAGGATTTGAAGAGCTGTTTTGTTAAACTGCTACATCTGCTCCAATATGAATATTGAACTACTTCCACTAAAAATAACAACCTATAATTTGGTAGCTACTGCAGTCTTTTGTTAATGTGAGTGGGTTATTTAAAAACAAAAAAACAAAAAAATAAAAAATAACAAAAACCAATTTTCTATTCTGACAATCTCTTACCTAATGTGCATTTTCATTTGTTGGCACTTTTTATCCTCAGCAGATAAATGGTATTATGCAATTAGGACCTCATCTTGTTTGACTATAAAAAAGGTTTCCATAGGTGAAAGTCTTGGTAATATAAAAAGGATTTGCACAAAACAAAATTTATTTTAAAGTAACCTTTCTAAATGCATTTATTTTAAATAAGACAGTTATTTCTTACATTCTCTAATACTACAATTTTTAACTTGCTGCCGACTATTGTAACAAAGTTAACACTTTTCCATTGCATACTGAGCATTCTGTGATTTATTTCACCTTTAATATACCTGCAAATGTAAGTTTAAACTAGTCAGGGATATTTTACCTAACAGGGCTTTCAGAATAATTTTTTTCATGCTTAAATAAAATGATTAAATTATGCTTGAGTGCCTGCATACAAAAGCGTTAGCTTCTATAGTACTGCTAATCAAATAAGTTTTATGGACAGGGAAAGCACCACATTAGAGAAAAATTGGATGCATTTTACTAGTGACATTTATAGGAAAGACATGTTCTTTTAAAATCATCTAGTATTAATTAAAAACTCTAACATGTCTTAAATATTATCATAACAAAAATAATACTTTATCCCTATAATAAGAAAGTGAATGGCAGTGCTATCCATGTGAAACCTGGGCATAGAGAATTAAGGTAGAAAGAAGACTGATGAAATTTGGATAAGGTTCAATATTGATTCAATCCTGATTGCACTTGGGTTGACTTGTGGCTGAAGTAATTTGTCCAGGGTGAGACCTGATCACTGCTTAGGATCAATTAACTTTGTAGCTTGTGGCTTCACACTTGAATTGCTAGACACAGTCTTGACAGATAAATTCAAAATATCTCAAGAATGGATCAAGAGGAAGGCAGACACTGTGACACACTTACATGTTTAATATTAACAAGCACAATGTTTGTTACACACCAACTCAAAAAGAAGTAGTTTGAATAGTATTGAATGTGTGTATTTGTGATTACCCATTTATAACCAAAGAAGAATGCTCTTAAGGAATGTAATTTCCAGTTTGAAGCCCAAACAGCATCTCAGTGTGGCATGTTGTACTGGGTGTCATGTGGATATATTCCTTAGTAAAGCACTATGTTTGTGACTGCACTGAAGAAGAGACTAGATCACATATCACTGTTAAGAGAGCTTATTCTCAGTTATAATTCCATCGTTTGTGATGTTTTATGCTAAAACCATAGTACCTTATGTGGCACTGATAGGAGAGAGCTTCCTGGGACTTTTCAAAATATTTATACTTTATGAAATTATGTCTAGGCTCTTCTTACATCTGAACCATAGATAAAGTAATGGCCCATTGTCAGTATTTAGGTCATGTGATCCTCTTGTTTGAAAAAGTTTAAAACCATCAATGTTGCTTGCAACCACCAACATTTTCAAGGACCAAAAGATACCAACTTAAAATTCCCTGCTTTGGTAGCTCCAATTATGATTACCTGGATAATGTAACTCATGAAGGAATAAAGCAGTCTTTTGTTTTTGTGGGTTTTGTATTGATCAAGGTCTCTAAAGCAAATAAGTATTTGGGTGAAAAGGGCCTTTAGAACATAGAACTTGTAAAAGAGGAATACAAAGAGCACCAATGTGAAGTTTTTCCATTGTGTCTGGACAATTCTAAGCACCCCTAAGTGCCTTGGGGAATGTGATTGACTGGTTTCATTAGTCTTTTAACACCTGGGGCACAGATCATTTCTAAGTGTGCTCTGGACTTTCAAGGGCTGCCACATAGTTGTTAGTCTTGAGAGAGAGAGGAAAGGAATTGATGAAGCTTAGAGACTTGCTGTGAGCCTGGCCTTCATCTTCACTTGTGTTTTCATCACAGATTTTAAGTAAATGATAAAATAGCATTTCACTTTCTTCATGTCACAGAATTCCGGCCCATTCTCTAGAACTGGCCATAGTTGCTATTTGGCTTAACCCTTTGCCCTAATTTAGAAAATTGAAGTTTCCTTGTTTTCCAAAATCAATGATCTACTTTGTGCCTGAGGTCTAATAATTAGGGCACTTACTCTCTGAAAATAGGCTTGATAGTCTCCGTGGCAACCATGATCTACTGCCAACCATGGCATCCACTGTTTTCTTTTAACCCCTCCTTGCCTCCCATCTAGGAGTCACTGCCCACTATTAGCTCACATATCCTGTGTCAGTCTGTATTCCTCGATACCTTCTAATCCAGGCCTCTCTGGTCCCTTGTCAGGATATCTCCATCCTTCACTGCACTGAGTCCTGAGGAGTTGAACTGATCCCTTCTTCGAATCCACCCCACACTCTGGAGCAGTCTTCTGCACAGTGTCTTTTGGCTTGTCCTACCCTAGTTGGTCACTCTGTATCTCAATCTCAGCATCTCTCAGTCAGCCAGTTTCAACTTCCTGGAAGCCTTTCAGGAGGAGAGGAATTCTGCTCCATCTTTTACTCCAGAGAAAGAGTTTGTAAGTGGTTGCATGATGTAAAACCCTCTCTGCATTATAAAAATAAGGACTCCTCTGGGTGTGCAGTCGTCTAACTGGTAGGCAAAGGGGCATTCCCTTTTCACCTGAGCCACTGGCCTCCTGGGTGACCTGAAGTACATCCCAGCCTTCCATGAATTCCTCAGGAGTGGGATAAGGGGTCTCTCATATATATGACTCTGTACATGATATGGCTTTGGATATTTCCCATGGTTGGGAAAGTGAGAAATAATCCAGCACTTACATTTTTTTTTTATGTTTGAGGGGGCAATATCTCTTCATATAGCTGGGGAATGGATCAGCAAAGAGCATCATTATCTTTCAACTCTTCTCCTTGTGAAAAGAACGCCCTGGGAAGAGGCAGGCGGTCTTCCATAGCCATCCTGGACCTTGGGTGATTGTCTAAACTTTAGTCTTTACTCTACTTTGTTCAGAGGTGAATGATGGAGGAGGAATGAATTTGTTTATGCAGGAAGGAAGAACCAGAGCGCTTAGATTTTGTTCCAGGAAAACCATTTTTATGCTTTTTCCTCATAGTTACTGGGCAAGAGGAAGAACTGGGTTCTGGCAGTTAGAGTGTGGCCACAATGGTGGAGATGGGTGGTGATTACGAGGCACTGAAATTTCCCCAGGGTCACTGGGAAACTTTAGAAACTGGCTTCTTTAAATCATTGGGGGGGGGGGCGGGTGGTGGGGGCAGAATCTGGTAATGGCTTATTTAAATGAACAAAAGCCCATTGTCATTTGGCTGGGAATCAGGTCTTAAAAGTAGAGAAAGCTTGAAAATTTTTCCTTTGTTTTATCTGAAGAAAGTCTGCTGTTACTTCTGAGAACATTTAAACATTTAATTATTACCAGTAGCACCTTGTCTTTGTACTTTTCTTTAGTTTGTAAAATTGGTATAGGAGATTAAAACATAGACATTAGAAGTTTAACCCTAATTTATGAAATCATTAATAATGAACCCAGGTTGGAGTTTTTTTTTTTTTTTTTGAAACTTAGGAGCTATTACATTCTTCTGGTTTGATCAAGGTGAGCACTTTATCATCATCCAGGAAACTTCTGTTTATTAGGGACATCTGTGATTGTGGGGCTTGGCAGTCATGTTTTTATCTGTCATTAGAAATAGAAGCCATAGGAATCACTCTTGCTCACAGGCCGTAGAACTTTTTTGCATTGGTATTCAGAGTGCAGTTGGAAGCCAAATTGATATTCTTTGCCACAAAGGGTCTTAAAAGTATATTGTAGTGAGTTCTTGGTTAGTATTTGACTCATTACATTAGAGAAGATATTACCAGGAAATTTAATGGAAGTTTGTCTAAAGACACTCAAGAGATAGGTGGTCAGTCAAATATGAGGGAGAACAATGCCAGAGCAGTGATGAGCCTGACCTGACCAGGTGATATGAGAATCAGAGCACTAGTAAGGGGGACTAGCTGTGAGAGATAATTATTATACAGAGTATTTGGGAAGACTTTTCTGATAGACTTTTTGGGGAATTCATCTAGTGACACTCAGATAGGAAATCAGAGCCTAATGATAATAAGAAAGTAGATAGAAAATAGTACCTAAATCAGTCTGCACATATAATGTTGCCAGGGAAATAGCACAGCAGCATTGCAGAGAGCATTTCAAATGCATTTCCATTTGATTTGGCAAGTGGAATATTAGAAATTGGGAAATCATCCCCCCCATTGGTGATAAGCATTGTGGTCCAAGTTGTGCTTTAACTACATCTTAGGAAGTTGGTTAGTCAATCTGGTTAAAACTAGAAGTACTTATACCTCTTTGCCTAACTTCAAAAATAGAGGAAGATGTGAGCTGTAAGACAGGTCATGAAAGACTGCTAGTTTATTTTCTGAGTCTATGCATATGTTATGTACACAGTGATGAGCAAACACAGCTGGGAAGAACAGCAGATGATATTGGGACTGGAACTGTGGTGTTTATCAGACTGACATAGTAATCCTTCCTTCCTGTGAAAGTGTTCTTTTTAAGTGACTGTTGCGATTCTGTAACTTTTATCATGTATCTGACAAGAATTGTCCTTTACTACCCAGCTCCTTTGCCCACCTGTCACACATTTTCCTTCTCATCTCTTGACTAGACTTATTTAGAAATGAGATCCACATTTGACTTCTAATGGGAAACAAATGTGGACAATGACCTCCTCATCCTTTTGTTTAAATAAGGGTAGGTAGGTCTGTGCAGGTCTAAAGGGAAAGGAAATGTGATCCGTCTCCATTGACATGTCCAAGTTAAGCTTTGACTTGGCTAGAGGGAACAGGTAGAGGATATCAGAGGAAAATAGAAGTGAAGAGCAACAAAATGAGTAACGATTAAATGTAATTTCCCTTTTCCAAAAGAGAGTTGTACACTATTTTTTTTTTAGTCCCAGTAAAGACACCTTTTATAGTATCTGAAAGAAAAGTAAAATGTTTACTCCTGTGAATGAATCTGAAATACATGATACCTATTTAGTAAGTGTATGCTTACTCAGTGTACAGCAGAGTGCCAGGTGGAGACCCAGGGCAGAGAGCAGGGTCAATTCCCACTGAATGATAAGCCCATTCAAGACAAATTGTTGCAAAGATGGTAGACCTTGATTACTTACCAATTAAATGGTACAGTAAATGGAATTTTAGAGGTGAGAGTGAATTGGAATTTAAATTTGTCTTGAGGCAGGTAGGATTTGTCAAGACAGAGATATTGTTATGGGGATATAGTAATTTATAAGGTAGTGCAGAAGCCAGATGTGGAAACAACTTCCCCAGGAGTATTAGAGTAGGGCAGGGGTGAAGAGAATACATTAACGAATATAACTGCAGCAAAAAAATAAAATAAAGACTCTTGTGTGATTAGTGGGAAATAAAAGCAGAAAGATCATAAGGGTCTTGCATATCAAGCATTTGATTTTAGCTTCATCTTTTGATTTAGTGAGAAGTTTTAGAAGCTGTCCAGTGAGACCTTTCCAGGCTGGGAAGTGGCATGGAGGGTGGCCAGATTGGATGCAGGGCCTTTCATCAGTCCCTTACTACAGTCAAGACAGAGGAATAGTTTTTATAATAACATGCCTTTAAAATAGGTTGCTTTTTAAGTATATTTTCTATTTGGATTTCTTTTGAACATCAGATTGCAAAAGCAAATCTTAATGGAAATGATGATAGGCCAGGGGAAACTATGGATCCAATTAAAGTTATGTTACTGAAGACTTGTCGAGTGGGATGGCTCAGATGATTGGAGGCTGAGGAGGGCATGGAGGCCAAGGTAGGCAGTTTAGATTTTAGATATTGCAGAAGGACAACCAGGATTGGGTTTATGGGATGAGAAGGAAGAGGCGAATACAAGAGGTATTATAAAGGAAAAATAATTAGGGTTTGGATAGCGATGTGGATTTAGAAATGGGGGAGAGTTAACCCGGATTAAAATGTCAAGTGCACTTAGCTTGCCAGAACTTTGTAATCACTTTGGGTGCTTAAGAGGCAGCTTCTCTGCTCTACCATAGGCTACCATGGAATCCCAGCCTTTAGAGAGAAGATCCTCAGAATCCATTTGTATCCCTTAGCCCCAGGGATTCTTGGGGTCCCAACTGATACCTTCTCTTCTGGAGATGGTGACTGGGCTATCAAGTGGTAGGTATTCCTTAAAAAGTGGTTGTGACATGGAAGACTTATTATTAACCTCTCTGGGACCTGTCTCTCTCATGTGTTTCGGTTCCACGAATGGATTTCAAACTGCTCTGCGTTTTCCTCTTCGAGGTGCCTTCTGGGATGTGGGAGAATGAAAAGTAGACTGGTGGACTGGGTTCTGGACACTTGGCTTTCTATTTGACTAGAGCTGCCTGCGGTTTATATGTTTTATTTATTTCAGCCACTAGAGTTAGGTTGGTAGGATGATTTATAAAACTTCTTTCAATTCTAACATTCGGCACGGGAGAGAAAGTAGAGATGGTGGAATGAGGATCTAAGGTGAAGCTGATGAAAGCAGAGGCAGTCCTTGTAAACCAGCAGGCCCCAGACCCTGGGCTCCATATCCTTGGGGGAGGGGTGGAACAGTTATTTCAAAGAGTCTTTGACCCTGGATACATTCGTTGAACACCCTAAACATTAGTCTGGAGACCAAGTGCTTTTTTCACATAAAGGTGCTTTTCAAATCTGCTGTGAATGAAAATAACAAAAATGCATTAAAATATTGCTGAGTTAAATAGAAAATTGCCTATATTTTACAATAATCAGAAAGGAAACTAAATATGTTATGTGAAGGACCATAATTTGTGTTTTAAAACTGAGGCCTTATGTTGGGAAAATAAAGGAATAATCTCTTACATGTTAAAAATAGCAATATTAAATCCCATTATTAAACTGCTCACTGATAATTGTTCTCCATTTAAGGAATTTTAATTATTAGAATAAATGGCATCAACAACAAAATCTACCTGTCGGAAGGCTTTTGGAGCACGATTCATCAGGATTGTTATTATTTGAGGTCTTTGTTCAGTGTCCCTTCACTTGAAAACATGTTGGCAATTCTTTTCACTTTTTGAACTTTAATCAAATCTGGGGTTTGTGGTTTTGTTATAAAATCTGTGAGAATCGAATTTTTAAAAGACTTTTCCTCCATCTTTTGTCAATTGTGCTTAGTAAATATTAATCATTGACAGTCAAAAAAGGACTTCAGTATGAAATATCAATATATTTTTTTCTTTTTTAAAAGAATGAGACCAGTTTATATGTGCTGCTAAGTAATCATTCCTGAGATACATTGTTAAGTGGGTAGGGCAAGGAGCAGAAGAATGCATGTAGTATGCTACATTGGTACAAAGAATTGCATGAAATCTTCTTTGGGGAAGTAGATACAAGAATCTGACAGTGCTGCTAGCTTTAGGGGAAGAGAGTGGGGCTCAGACCTTATTGGCTGGAAGGAGTCTTTCTGGGAGCCTTTGTGCTGGATGTCCTTTGGTTCTGTGTGTGAGTCTTGTGTAAAGCTTGTGCTATACCCGTGGATGATACCCATTCACTGCTTAATTAAGATCATGGTGTCAGCCTAGTGTTCTGCCCTTCTGGGGCCCAGGGACTGTTCTCTTCTCTACCAGAAAAGGGTGTGGTGGGGAAGAGATCCAAGACCCAAGAGTCTTACTATTTGCTTAGTAGCCAGCCTTCTTCCTCTGGAAATCTCACCTGAATCATAATGGCATGAACTCAAGTCCTGGGGGAAGATGATGTGGGCTGCTATGTGAGGCACACAGCCTTCATGAAGACAAGCTTCTTCCTAGCCTCTGACTAACCTACTGTGGACTTGTCCATCCTGACCCCTCTCACCTAGAAACACCACGCAGGTTCTTTCTCTCTCTCTCTCTCTGGTCCTTTGTGTATCAAGTACTGAATGGGAAGTCTGGCCCTATTTGATTCCTGGAAATATGGGGGTGTTCAAGGTAAATAGCACCCCTGTTCTGCCTGGCCTTTCTAAGGCCACCTTCTCTCAGCCTTCTCTAAGTTCCTGGTCTGCCTCCTCTAGGGAAGTCAAATGGCCCACTTGGTCTTCTCAGATTTTGGTACAGCTTTCTTCTCTGAAGCCTTCATGACTTCTCTTCTTTCTCCAAAGGAAGAATTTATCACATGGAGTATCACTGCTGCCCCTGAGGTTCAGACTCTTGCTTGGTTTGTAAACTCTATGAATGTGAGAGTCTGGGACAGCTGGATTTCTATTTTTGGATGCGTTATTAAGCAGTTATTGTAAGCTCATACCTTAAACTCAAAGTTATTTGCTTAAAACTATCCTGTAACATTTCATTGGTTGGTTCCAATAATATATTGTTTCTTTCCCAGTCTCTTTCCACATTGGTCTCCTTTCATTGTGTTTTCTCATCATAGAATGCACAATTTATTGCTGACATGTTTTGGCTTGCATGTCTTGGCAACCAAAATAAATAAGCCAGATGAGTTGGCCCACACCTGTGATCACAGCAACTCAGGAGGCCGAGGCAGGAGGATTGCAAGTTTGATACCAACCTGGGCAACTTAGCAAGACCCTGTGCCAAAATAAGAAATAAAAAAGGGTTGGGGTTGTAACTCAGTCATAGAGCACCCCTGAGTTTAACCTTTAGTACTGCAAAAAAAAAAAAAAAAAAAAAAAAACTGAATAAGTAAAAGTAATAAATATTCCACCTGCCAAGAAAAAAAAAAGTCTAACTTGTGCCCAGGATCAACCTTAGGCAAACTGAAGCAGTAAAGCTTCTTGGATATTCATAGATGAATATTTTAACCTGTTTTTATTTCATTTTTTTATTCTGAATTTCATAATTAGGTTGTTGTGAAAGATGAATTCTTTGAAATTGTGAGCAAAATTTCAGGTATATGTACACTTTCATGAGGTGGAACTGTTCCTTTGTTCAGAGACCCAAAGAAGGCTAAGAACCACTGTAGTCTCTTCTACCTCTCTCTGACCAGATGTCCCCTGGATAGCCCCTAGCTCTGCTAGCTCTTTTCCACCTTTGGTTGACCATATCTGTTTTCTGTGCAGACTCCCAGTTGAGAACTTCCCTTCCAGTGTCCTTCCCCCTCTATCTAGTCTTGTCTTCTGTTTGACATTATGTGGGATTCCAGTTGCTCTGCTGTCTGATGAATAAATGTCAAAATTAGAGATGTGGTGGCCCATGCCTGTAACCTCAGCTACTCTGGAGGTTGAGGCAGACAATTGCAAGTTAAAGGCCAGCCTGGGCAATTCAGTCCAAAATAAAATAAAATTTAAGACTAAAATAAAAAAGTGGGGCTAGAGATGTAACTCAGTGGTAAGAGTGTTTTATAGCCTATGAAAGGCTCTGGGTTCAGTGTCCAGTACCACAAAAACAAAAAACTAGAGATGATAACCTT
Source organism: Urocitellus parryii (assembly GCF_045843805.1). Classification (NCBI taxonomy): domain Eukaryota; kingdom Metazoa; phylum Chordata; class Mammalia; order Rodentia; family Sciuridae; genus Urocitellus; species Urocitellus parryii. The sequence continues at coordinate 42,871,217 of NC_135537.1, forward strand.
CTAAGATGGTAACTCAGCCAGATTCTCTGGCTCAGAATACAGAAGTGGGTGAAGAGTCTGTTTTTCCTTCATGTAACATTTCTATTTGAAGAGATGCTTTGAGGAGGGCAGCCTTGAGTATCTCAATGCAGGTGTCTGAGCAATTTAAACAGATATGTTTGGGGAGGAGGCACACAGGGGTCTTTATGGCAGGAAGTTCACATATTGTCTTATTTATGCTCCCTTGGGAGTGAGACCAGTTTGGAAGTTGTTTCTTGAGATCTGTTCATTTGCCCAAGATGAGACCACCCTGCACGAGTGATGCACAAGGTATGAACCTTGATTTCCTTGCTTTAAGGCTGTACAGCTGCTTGGGGGTTATTGCCACTCTCCTGGAGATCTTCTAGTCCCACCACCTAGGAAGTTGTCCATGAAGAGCCAGCCACACAGTCTGCAAGTGGGAATTACACTAGAGTGAAAGTGGAAAACTATCAAAATCTTTCAATACACTTAGAAAAGTTACTGTTTAGAGTACAAAAATATCACAAGTTTGCAAGTCTGAGACAGAGAGAGGGAGGGAGGGAGGGAGGGAGGGAGGGAGGAGGAAGAGAGAGGGAGGGCTAGGGCAGGATGGGGTGTAGAGAGGAAAGGGAGGGAGGAAAGCAGAGGAGAGAGAGATCAGCTGATATGGAACAGCAGCAATCGGACCACGTTTGCAGCTGGACAGTTGTAGTAGCCCCTTGAGATATGTGACCATCAACCATGAATGCAGATACTTCCAAAGTCTTGTTTTTCTTTAATGTGAAAGTTGCCAGCATGGAACAGATGCCTTTATTTGGAGAAACCAGTCTTTGGAAATAATTGGTTCTCTCTTCTTTTTTTCCCCCCTAGAGATAGTATTTCACAGATGAATTTAGATGAGGGGGAAAAAAATTAAATCACCATAGATTCATTCAAAGTATTTTTTGTCACTCCAAAATGTTTTAGGAGGTATAGATTAATTGTTCATATTTTGATTTTGTTGACTGGTCATAGGTATTTTATTTCTGTTTGTTATTAGTATAGTAGTGACTTTCAAAAAGGAAAAAAATGATTGTGGTAGGTCATTTTTGAGTAATGACCTGTGCTTTTACTTTAATGCATTGATCCATAATGTCAAAGGAAGTACTGCCACCTTCCTAGTTTCAAATAATAGGGAATGAGCATAATAGATAAAGTAATACTTACACTAGGAGCAGTGAGGCAGTTTGCAAGTATTATGTCTTATCTTCATATCATCCTAGTAAGTTAAGTATTATTATCCTACTTTAGAGATGAAATCTGAAGCTTAGAGAGGTTAAGTGACTTGTCCAAGGTCAAATAGCTGACAAGTGAGTGTTGGAGCTGAGATTCTAGACCAGCCAGAGCCTGCATGCATGTAGTGGGCTTCTAAGTGGTCAGTGTATGCAGGACATACTCATTTTACAACATTTTATTTCTTGAAATTTAATTTATAGCTGTAACAAAGGAGCTATTTTAAGGGCTTTCTGTCACTGAAAATTGTCTGGTTTGTTAACTCACATATTGTATTGTTGTATTGTTGATGTGACTAAAATCACCTGTCTTTGGGTTAATTTGTTCTTTAAAACAACGATTGTAGGATTTTGAAATGATTCCTTATCACCGTAAGTGAAAGGGGCTTGAATAAAGACAGATGATATTTAGTGATTATTTATCTCCTCATTCACTCAGCCAGTATTGAGTGAATGCATGTGTGCCAGGCACTGTGTTAGGCACTGGGTATGTGCATTGAATACACATGGCTGTGCCCAGCCACTCTAGCTATGGGACGAGTATAGTGTAGGGTCTGAGACATGAAGAGAATAAGATGGGGTCCCATTCCTACAATGGCTGACAAACTCAATTGAGAGAGAAGTCTGGGCATAAAAATTGCTAGAATGCATTTCTACCTTGTATGGAATTATGCTGCAGTCCTCCATTGTAGTATCCTGCTGCTCAGTGTGGGAGGAAAGGCTGGCCCAATATAGAGCAAAAGTGCTATGACAGTTTAAAGAAGAGAAAAAAGATTATGGGCTCTACAAATGATCAGGGAAAGATTTGTGAAAGTCATGGGAATTGAATTGGGCCATTATGGCATTTCATTAGGTGGGATTCATTTGTTTCTCTTTATTTGCATTATTATGTGCCAAGTGCAATTCTCAAGATAGAGGATGAAGTTGTGAGCCGACAGGGTCACTGCTTCCATAGAGGTTACCGCTTGGGAGAGGAGGGAGACAGATAATAAAGAAGCAATGAGATTTTTCCATATAGTGTTAAATACAATGAAGACAGTTAAGAAACAATGTTGGAATAATTGGGGGTGGTGGTGATGAGACTATTTCAGATGATTGGGAAAATCATCTCTGAGGAAGAGACTCTTGAAGTCTGAGTATTGAGAAGGAGGGGGCCATGCACCAGTCTGGGTAGAACCCTGAGTTCCATAAATGAAGCCTTTAGGATGGAATGACACAATGTCTTTGGGGGTTTATCTAGTAAAGAACTGTACTCGAGGGCATGGTTGGAGTGCAGGCTAAAGACTCTAGGAGAGTACCACATCATGGATGGTTTTAAATATCATAAATGGGCAAGAATAAGCCCTGTGTGCATGTATCCAGGAGATGAGTAGTTACAGACAAGGAGAACCCAGATATGCATGTCATGGAAACTTGTGAAAATGAGATACTGACATTTGGTGCACAGGACCCATGAGGAGGAAGCCCCCGATCCTCCTCATGTACCAGTTACTTGCTGGTGGAAAGTTGGGTACAATCTGTAGTCCTGAAATGAGGTGTAGGTGGTACTCTGTCAACCAACTACTACTTCAGATGGGGAGAGGGGCATACAAGACAATTGCCTACAAAGGAATCATGAAGCTGTGAAAAAGGTAAGCTCTAACCCAATGCCGGGGACTATAATCAACAAGGCAACATTTTCTAAGTCACATATAACAAAAGAGGTTCCTTTTGTGGCAGTGTCCCTCAGAAGAGAAAACTAATTATTTCTTTTCATGTAAACAAATGGTCTTTAGCTATATTTTGTTTTTGTGAAGGAGAAAAATAAAGGTTTGAGTCCATCCCGGTGGATAGATAAAAGAGATATATTTAAATGCTCATTTATGGAATAACTATATATATATTTTTACTGAGGGAAAAACTGCCCCAAATGTTGATAGAATCCTCTAGGGTAATGTGTTTAGGCAGTGAAAGGATTCCTGGCAGTGATTGAGAAATATAATAATGGGGAACTGCACTTGATCTCTTTTGAGGTTGATTCTGATGTGTGTAGTCTTTACATCCTATTAAATTTTTGAAAGATAAACTGATACAAGACTGATTTGCCAAGGCCAGCAACTATTCCTTTTAAAACCTTGGCTCAGTGTACACACTGAAGGGATGGGGGAGTAAGATAAAAGCATTATAAATATGAGGTTAACTGAATCCAAATAGAAGGTTCTCTCAAGTTATTGCATTCCTTAGAAAATAAATACATTGCGCATATGGTTAAGATTGATCAAAAAAGTATTCTGTATGCCAGTGATTACATTCCCATCTGTGATTAAGGTTTTCTGTCTGCATCTGGTTTTCACATTATATTTCTGTAACAAGAATCCTTTATACAGCAGAGTTCACTTTCTGTATTTTCTGTTAGCTGCAGCTTGAACTACTGCACAGATCGCAGATTTACACATGTGGTTTTCATTACTTCATACCATTGAGAAAAAGTAATATTTGTTTGGGAATGTATGTTTTCCACAATTTCCATGGTAATACAACATGTTGAGCCTTTTTAATAAAACTCTTGTAGAACTACAAATTGAGGCATTCTGCTCTTGGTGAAGCTTAGCTTTTAAACTTTTCTCAGCATATCTTTCTCCCATAATGAAGTTTTACAAACTTGAGACTCGAGAATCTGAACAAAGCAATTATCAAAGATAGAGAAAATTTACTATCATTTGCATATGATGCAAACTTTAGTGTGTGATAGGTATCACAAATACATAAACATATATTTTATGTTGCTCATTACCATCGCTCATTTTACTATTATTTCCTGTTGGAAGGGCATTTAATGTATTGTCTGTCTGAAGCACAACATGATACCTTGAAGTCCAAAGATTAGCTCTGCTTTTTTGTTATTCTATTGGTTGTGATATAATGTTTCTTATATAAAGTAGTTAAGTGGGGGTGGGGGGCGGGGGAACTCATGGGTAACTTTAGGTTTGCACTGTATATTGCTTGAATGTATGATTGTATACTGTGTTAACATTTAAAAATTTATAAATTGTACATTTAAAATATTTTGTAACATCTTCCTGCCAACTTCTCTTCATTCAGAATACTCTGGTTAAAATAGATACTATAGTCAAAGAAGTGAAATGGTATATTCTATCATGAGGGATCATTTTTAATTGAGAAATTTGCTTTTTAAAGAGAGTTTACCCACATGGTAATTTTATATGCCTCCAAACTAAGGTTCACGACACCATTTCTGTTAATAAACTGAAATGCCTGCTAGTTCGTATTCAAGAATAGGAAGAAATAGGCTCTAGGGGATTTATATGTGCTTTGGCTACTTCACTTGATTAGTGGAGATGATTAACTATGATCCATGCATGGTTAGTCCACTTTTATCAGGCTCTCTGATATCTTTTGTTGATAGTTGCAGAGGTACAAAATGGCATCATATATCATGAAATAATATTACTACTACTAATAATAATAATATTGATTTTCTTCTTTTCCCCAATGTTTGTGTAGCCTCAATGTATAAATGCTTTTGTAAACCTTAGTACAGAAACACTGGAAATATCCATATTTCCATTTTTCAGAAATACTTGTGTTAATATTGAGCTGTATTTACTTCCAGTTTCCTATTGTGTGCCCCTCCCCCACCCCTAGTATCTGAGTATACATAATCTATATGTGTTATATGAATCTGTAACTCTTGGTTATTTTCTAATGGAGACATTTCCTTTATCATTTGTTAATGACATTGTTAGATTTTATGGTAACTAAATGCTTCCAAGTTGTGACTGACTTTCTTTAATGCTCTTTATTGAGCTTTAACTCCCAACTAGAAAGTGTATAGTATTGTAATTTTTTTGTTCATCGGTACTTATTTTTTACCATGAAGAACAGGAAACAATTGATTACATCACAGCAGAGCCCTAATGCAGCAGTAAAGGGCATTGATATTTTTTAATAGAATATGCTTGCCTTATATATTACAGTATGTTTACCAACTCAAATTTCAATTTTTTCTTACTAATTTAAATTTCTAGAAAATAATTTGGTTTCAGAAAATAAAAGCACTTTAGTATTACTTTCTGAGATTAATTTTATACATCTTTATTCCTTTGCATTGATTGAGTTCCTGCTTTATGTTCATGTGATATTCTAGATCCTTATATTTCATAGATTATAGGAATTACAGATGGCTTTTTGTTCATAGTAGTGGTAGTCATAGAAGTAGGTGAGTAATAGGAGTCAATGAATGTTTGTAGATTGTGAATGAATGACTTCTCTAAACCTACCAAATCTACTAGGAAAAAATGAGGGAATTTGGATTGCTGTTAGAAGAAGAAAAGAAAGTACAAGTTCATTGATCTAGTAAAATAATTTTATAATTGTTTTAACTAAGACTTTTTAAAGTAATCAATTACATAAAGATTCTTCTTCACTATTAACAGTTGTTTTAAACTATTTTAATTAATAATGGCAATACTGAAATTTCAGAACAATGAAACAGTGTGGCTACCATGTTGTTTTGAAACAGGATTTAAAAACTTATAAAATTTTATAAGATAAAATAAAACTTAACAATGTCCAAAGAATTTCCCAAAAAAGAAAATGACAGATACTTATTTATTTTTATTGAAACAGGTAAAAATCTAACATATTCTCTGAAGGTTTTTGATGTACCTATACTTTAAAACCAATCTAAGAAGACTTCTTAAGTTCAGAATGGATCCAGCTTTGAGTCAGATGATTGCAAAGTTCAGAGTCCTTGATAGCATCTTTATAGGAATTGAGAAAATGGGGATTGTTTTGACTTCTAAAATTTAGAAGACCTTGTATCTGCTTCTGAAATAAAAACAAAACAAAACTGGCCTGGTATTATGTGAGTAGGTGGGTGTGATACTTCAGACTGGTTGTGATATGTGCATTTTTTTTCCCCTTTGTTGTTGTCAATAGAAAAGATTGATCTCTGGACTGGTGAACATAATCTCTGTCCCAGTCAGAAAAGGAGAGAGGAAATTAGCAGAGCGGTTGGTGGAGAATGATATCTGTCAAAAGAAACACTTGGAGAGCACTGAGTGTAGTAATAGGTGACTGCCGGAGAAAAGGGAACTTTGAATATTGTCAAGGTAAGGAACAGACGAATGTTTTGATTTTGCAATTTACTTACGTTCCAGAAAATCGATCTGTAAATTTTTTTCCCAATGAATTATAATTCTGAAGATTTTTCTCTTTTCCTTATTCTAGTGCCTGTTGATAAAGAATTTATATTATGTTTTAACCATTTGTGTTTGAACTCTTTGGGGGTGGGGGTGGGGTGGAGACCAATCTGGTAATGGGAACCCTGTTTGATAGCTTTGGGTGCAAAGATATCAAATGATCAAGTACCAAATTTTTTTTTCACTCTTTTCTTGTTGTAGTGTTTTTCTTGCCATGTTTCATAATACATCTGTTATAAAACTGAGCAATGCTTGGAGTTAAAGAGTAAAAGCTATGCCATGATTTCTGTGTTTATTGTAATGAGGAGATGGTGTTTTCCAAAACAGTTTGTTGACTAAACAGGCAGAAAAGCACTTTTCGGTTTATTATTTCTTCTGATCAATTTGGATTTAACTTTTAGGTGAATTTACTTCCTAAGCAGAATTCGTATCTGTAAACAAATTTTAAAAGATGATACTTAACTTCAGGAAAACACAAATATAAAAGAAGTGTATTGCCGTTTGGCAAAAGACTTCTGTAAGTCTGCAACATTTAAAAATTCAGGGATGTTCTGAATTATGGGATCGGGGAGTTAGTGCCTCTTCTAATCAGCCCTGTTCCAGGTTTAGCAAATAATGGACTTGTGCAGAAGCATCAATGAATCAGGATAAATTGTGCTAAGATAAAGTCAACACCAATGTCATGTGATACTGGTTGGCACTTAGTGTTTGGGAAGGATTTGATGTTCTGTGACTGACTGGCTGATGGCCTGACTTCATGAAAAGAGAGGGGTAGCCAAATGTTTGCACTTTGTGACCATTCCTCTGGAACCTCACTGCTGGCATCCAGCCCACAATTCTTAGTCTTTGAAATCCCGACAGATTGGCTTGTTCTTAAAGTTCCTGGACACGTGTTGGTAAAATGAAATAATTCCCTGTAGAATTATACAATCTGGGAGAAACTTTAATCGTGATTTGTATTCTGTGTCTGTATATCCTTTCATCCCTCCTTCATGTAATGATGATCTTCTGCATAATTTGTGAAAGACATCAGTTCAAAAGAGAAGGGAAGTGATGCAATTAGTTACTTAGTTGAGATATCTCCCACCTTGGTTTCTGTCCTCTTACCTTATGTGTATTGTTACTAAAGTAGTTTTTTGAGAATTCCAATTTTGGTTCATTAGACAATTGAAATCTTGCACAGAGAAAAAAAAGGTGTCGATATTATATCTTAAATGAAACAACCTAATAACAGCCATCCATGATTTTGAATTGTTTACTTATTTTTATCAGAAGAAAGTAGCAGTTTCAAAACAGAATATTACTTTTTGTCTTTCTTCCTATGTATCTCTATGAAGGTTAATATTATATGATTAAAAATATCTAAATTGCATATTAAAAATCCAAAAGGGAATTGGGCTTTACAATTTGAGGCCATTGTAGATGCACAGTTATCATCTTTACCCACCCCCATCGCATTGTGATCATATTCTCTGCTGATCATGTGGAATGTATCTGTGGCCTGATTTCAGAGAACCATTGCAAGAAGGAGCTTCCATAGTGAAGGCAAAAATGTATGGCAAAGACACACATCTTAATCCAACTTAAAGTGTGTTGTTTGTTATAATATGCAAATACTGATCCCCCAGCCACATGCATCATGAAGACCATGTTGAGTTTCTTCTCATTTTCTGCCCCCCTCTCTGTGAGTGTGTACATACTTTAAAAATGATGCATTTAGGTCAACACAAATGTGACTTTTTATTTTACACTGTCGAGTTTTCTTTATGTTTTATTTATTTATTTTACATTGCATTACAAAATCTATTTCTAGTTATTTCTGAATCTTTGTAATAGTAATGGGTACTTAGAAGAATGGGGTTCAGAATCAGGTTAACCCAAGAAGTACAGAAGGATAAAAAAATCACATAATTCAAATTTGTAGACACTTGGAATCCATTGGGTTCCTGGAGTAATTTGTAAGCACAAAAAGCAAAGAACTACCAGCTGAAAAGTCAGTGTTGTGAGTGAGACTAGCCTGAGGAGGCACCAGAGAATCTGGCCTGTGTGGCAAGTTTCAAGCATTGAGGGGACATGCCACAGCTTGAGTGGGAGCTGGAAAAGGCAAGATGCTAGCCCGTTTCGCCCCTATGGTTTTGTTTGTTTTGTTATGGTGCTAGTAACCGGGGCCTCTTTACCACTAAGCCACAACCCAATCCCTTCTGGTGTTTTAAACCAGACCCAAATACACAGTGCTCAGTCCTCTAGAATGCACCTTGGAGCTGTTCTCTCATTACATGTGTCATTTTAAGGGGACTGGATAGGTATGGGACAATTATAAGTTGTGTCTGGCTTGAGGAATTTGCTCTTATAAAGTTATAAAGAAAATTCTAAGAAAGAATTTTCCAATATTTGCCATATTAAAACACACACACACACACACACACACACACACACACACACACACACACACATATCTCTCCATTGATTTCCTAAAAGATGCAAGAGGAAAGACCATGAGAGGAAAGAATGGGAGGAAACTAGCTGTAAAGCAGTATATTTTGTTCATGCATATCACAGGATGGGATATTTAGAAGGACCAATTTTTAAACATTGTATGTGTTTTGAAATCCACATTTGTAGTACTGAAAAGGGTGATTTTTTAAAATGCTCATTTAGATAATGCTGTTCAGTTTCAAACACTGGTATAGTTATTAGCAAAAAATAGAAAGTTATTTTCTTAGGTGAAACTGCTGTTTTTAGAGAGTGTCTGCATTTATTTTTAGGTTTTCTCGGTCATGTTCAAGGGGTCTGATAACATTAATGGGCTTTACCCCACATGGAGCTTTGAGCTTATTGTAGCACTGCACACTGATCCCAGGTCAGTGTGATGCGTGAAATCAATTTATTTGAATCTCTTTGCCTCTATAGGAATTTGGCAGCGTGCCAGTTGTTTTCATTTAATGTTCTTTGTGTTGAACACAGACAAGCAGGCATGCTTTTGTATTCTTCTCTCTTTTGGTCTCTGTCTCTTTCAGCTAATGTTTTACTCTATGGATTTTGAAATGAAGGAAGAATATATTATGTATATGATTCTAATCATTGTTTAATATTTGTGAATGTATGTGTATATGTATGTGTGTGTCTCTGTGTGTGTGTGCATATGTATCACTTTATTATCTTTTAGAGGATATTTTTGATGTTCCTGGGTTTGGATGGTCACTTTGTTTGTACATAAAAATTACTTTAGAGTTTTGTTTAGATAAGATTTTTGATGAAATATCATCAAGCAGATCCTGGGTGGTATTTGCCTACATTAATAACCAGTCTCAAAACTTGAAATCACCATATTAATTAAACAGCACAACAGATGTTTAATTTGTGAACTCGACTATCAAAATCATTTTTGGGAACGATTTTGAATTTGAAGATTCACACTTTAATCAAGCACACATTAAAAAATGATACTGATTTGGATATTTTCTTTGACTAACCCATCTTCGTTAAGACACTAGTGTTTTACCTAGATGGTTCTATGTGAATTTTTACAAAGTTCCTGACATTAGGGTCATTGTTTTTTTTTTTTTTCTTTTTAAAATCGGAAAGGTGATGTGTGGGCATAACATGGAGATTTCTATTGCCAGTAGATTCAGACCCTTCTATGGATGTTTTTGTAGGCAGCAGGATTTGTTTCTGGGTCAGCTTTAGGAAGAGGTGGAGAAGGAAACGATAGAGAGCTAAAGGAGAATGTTCTGTTGATGCTCCGGGCAGTTCTTGCGGAAGTTGATATGCAGAACCACGGAGCTCAGGCTTCAGGGTCAAGCTTATACCCAGCAGCCCTGCTTCCTTGTTTAATTACCTGAAGAGCAAAACAGTCAGTCCGGGGGTGTGTGAAACCTCAGTATCTCTGCAGCCGCCTGGCGCTCTGACATCCTGCAAGGCCAGCCCTATCGTCAGGCTGGCTCACGCCCCAGGTTCCTTTCTTTTAGGAGGCATTGTGTGAAAGAGGGTTTGGTCAGGAATCTGAGGTTCCTGCCAGTGCTGTGTGCCCTGGTCTATCTCCCCCTCTCTCTGACAGATATGTTTGATTTTTTTTTTCTTCTTTAAAGAATTAAACATTTAGCTCTTTCATTTTATACTTCTAGCCTTGATATGAAACAATCTCTTTCAACATCAGTGGAGGATTGACCTGAGTTATTGGGTTCTTATTTTTCTGCTTCCTGTGATATGGTGGCCTATGGCCTATGTGTGTTGTTCTTCTTGGGTCAGACTCACTAGTAGTAGTTCAGTGTGGAACTAGTAGTTCTGGCATTGTTTTTATGAAGCTTTTTTTTTTTTTTAATCTTTCTGTTCATGAAAACAGAAGAGACCATTCTTTAAAGAAAGAAAGAAAACTTTTAAGATTGGGTGGTTCCCCCCTCCCCCTTTCCTTGCAATTCAAATAAGGTCTCTGACATCTGTCTGATAAAGGTGAGAAATACTACTGGGAGAGTAATGTGTCCAAATTTGGAGAGCACCCTAGGGTAAATATTCTAAGAAATGCTGGAGATGGAGCCTTTTGGGAGATCCCTTCGATTTAACGAGATGTTCTCTTACCAAGAGGAAATCTGGCAGGTTCTTTATCCATACTGTGGGCTGATGAAATGTCCTCGCTGTGGGTGGGGGAGCAAAGGTGGTGGTGGGGGAAGTTTCCTGAAAAGGGAGAGGAAAGTGTGACTGACTGTGCAGTGATTTGTTTTTTCCAACTACTTCATTGGGATTCTGTCATGCAGTCTGAAGGGCATTTACCCTTTAGATGCACATGTGTGCTTCCCATTAATGTTAATAGGAGTTATAGGCATGTAAGGAGTGCAGTATGTACTTTAGCCTAGTGCAAAAGTATGGCTCCAGGGGATTAATTCCCTACCCCCCCATACCCCCCAAAGAATAAAGGGATTGCATTGTGCAGAGCAGAGTTGGTTGGAGTTATTCTAAAAACTTTCCTTCATCTTATGTTTATGGAAGTAATGTCAATGTTTTATGTATTCATATACCTCAGCAGTGAAAAGTATATAATCATTTAAATAATTGTGTTAGACCGGTATGCCTTGTGGAGCTGGCATTGCCGTGATCTATCATGCACAAGTGTCAGTAGCTCTACCCGAAGTGTTATGTGTATCCTTAGGCACGTGCGTGCTTTTTTATGTGTCAGCCTATTGCATTTCTTCAGAGCATTTCTCTTTTCAACATCAGTATATATGCTGGGCATGGTGGCACATGCCTGTGATCTCAGTGGCTCTGGAGGCTGAGGCAGGAGGATTGCAAGTTTGAATCCAGCCGGAACAATTTAGTGAGGACCTACACAACTTAGCAAGTGGCTCAGTGGTTAAGTGCCCCTGGTATCAAAAAAACAAACACACTACACACAAACAAACAAACAAAATCAATATACATGTGAACAAAGAAAGCATATAAGTATACCTTAAGCTAAAATCAACATTCCCAACTTGTGTGCTCCACTGGCAGACTGTTTATACCTCCTTCAGGCTCCCAACTTATTGGTAGTTCTGTTCTGGCCAGAGCTTTCTTAAATGCAGGTGACATTAGCTCCATTTGTATCATTAAGTTTTGGCAGAGGAAAGCATATGATTATTAGGAAAAACTAAAGGCCTTTGAAAAGTGAATGTGGAGAGTTGTGGCTTACAGGCAGCATCAGGAATTGAAGAACAAAATATGAACAAGAAAAGGAAGCTGGCACTTTGTGCTGAGTGTGCTCAGTAAGTGTGGAATAAAGTGGCAAGAAAAAAAAATAGATCTGTAGGAGAGGAGAACGGGAGGGAATGAATCATCTGAGAAAATAACCATATTAGTAACTGTGCACTTTGTCAGTTTACCAAAAGGAATAGGAAAAGGATATTTTGACATACGATTTCAGGATATTTATAACAAAGAAGAATTTTAATCAAAAGTTGAAGTGAGAATTGAAATTTCATACAGAGTAAGGGCACCGAGCTGAGATTTGTAGATTTTAATCATTCTTCTGTGTATTTCAAAATATATAGCATTAAATTATATTCTGTCTGGTCTTGTGGGGGTAGGGACAGGAGTGATGAAGCCCTGTAGGGTTGTTATGATACTTTAATTTTAGAATTTACATTGTTATAAGAGCAGATATGCTGTGCTGGGAATCATTTGAACAACAAAGTGGTTTTGGAATGAAAATTTGTCGTAAAATTCATTGTAGATAAAAGTTGTGTTTTAGTAAGTTTGAATCTGTTTGCAAATGTGGCCAATTACTATGTGTGCATAGATTCTGATAGTTTTCAATGTGGAGAGATGGAAGTGGAGAGTTGGTTAGAAATAGAAGTCCTATGGAAAAAAATGATGAAAAAATTCTGGGACTTTTTTTTATTGCTGTGTATTTGCTCCACCTGGTGGATTTTGTTGAAAGTGTTTTAATCCATGTTAATGAAAAGAATACCCTTTAGACAATTTCTCTAAAGTACAGGAAGGTGAATCTTTTATTTTTGTTGCTGTGTAAAAATAGTTTAATTCTTATGTAGGTCAAAACATTTATGTTTTTTTTTCAGTTCTTCCATTGAATTTAAAATAGTGTGCGTGGGGGGGAGGGACGGGGGTTTTGGGGTTTGAAGTATAATACATGCTCATTTTGGAAGATTTGAAAAATACAGGAGAATAACTTTACTTCCCATAACTGTTGCATTATTTTTAAGGCTGCATGTTATCAGGAAAGAACCTGTTTGCATTTGAATTTATTTGAATGTATGTGGAATGTTAAATATTATGCCAAAGTATGATGATAATGGGAATGACCTTGGTTGTAATTATTTTCAGATAAAGCTTCCCTTAGAATTCCCAGGCTCCCAAAAAGTCAGTGTTTTGCAAGAATTGCTTTTATTAAACTGCATATCTACAGTAGGCGAAGGTAGTAGAGATTAAAGGTACCTCATGCATTCATAGGGCTGTTCATAGGGGTGGTAAGATCTGTTGTTTGTTGGGCTTACACAGATTGCTTTCTCTGGAAGTCTTAAGGATTCAGTTGTGCTTTGATCATCTTATTGTTTTCCTTAGGTTATTCTTTTTTTCTCCTTCAGACTCTAACAGCTCTGTAACAGAAGGTGAAGTTTTGAAAACAGTGTCTCCATATGCAAGGGATTTGGAGACCTTTTTATTGTCTTTAAAATTGTCATTCATAGTCCTCATTAGCATTTATTGTTGCAAGCGTACAAGCAGAAAATGTGAAATTGGTATGTCATGAATAGCCCCACAGAGCTCTGGAGCCCTCCGATTTTGCCTGCAGTGTGGTGTGGGCTGGGCTTTGAGGGAAAGCCGTCCAGATGGCTGCCTGCACAGAGCAGAGCTGCAGGTTTTTGTCTCTGGTGCTGAGAGGAGGGAAAGTTCATTGGAGCATACGCCATCACCCTTGCGTTTTAACAAAACTAACTCGCCATTAGTCAAGATGGGGAGGTGGTGACATTGAAACAAAGGTTTTCCATATAGTGTTACAGTCCTTGTCAAGAGAATAAGGGCTGGTAGTTAGATGTCTTTTATGTTATCTGAGTGATTTTTGTGGCTATACAAAATGTGAAGAAACTATAAATAGTAACATTTTCAGATTTACATGCAAGTTTGTACATTTTAAGATTGTTCTTATGGGAAAATGTTTTTATTTGAAAAGACAGGAGTTAATATAGATAGCTTTCAACCTTGTGGATTACTAAAAAGTGTTTACATTTTAAAAAGTAATTTAATCCCACGGTAGTGCTTATGGAGGAATCTATATATGAGTAGGTTTTGAGTTTGCAATTAAATAATACAGCATTCAGTTGATGCAAGTATTAAAGCTGTTGTAGCAGTTTGGGTTTGTTTTAATATTAGGTTTTGAAAATCAAAAGTTGTTGGTGGCAGAAAGCTACAATATATTGTGATTTCTAAAGGCATTGTCAGAAATCATTTGTATCAATTGCAGATATAGATATTATTCATTTCCAACAAGTGATATTTTGTCTTGAACAGAGTTAATTTTGCAAAAACACACATCAATGCCTACTATGTGCTTAAATATACTAAGGTACATTTTCTTTTATTCCTCTATGGAGAAAATTATATTTCCACTACAATTCAGATATATTGCTTGAAAAACCATTGAAATGATATAAGTAGTATTTTGTTTTGTGGATATTGAAGATGGGAACAAACATCATAGAGACTGGCTTATCAGTTTAGAAAGTCATTATTATTTGAAATATTTTAAGAAATTTCCAATCACAGATTTTGAGCCTATTATTAATTCACCTTAATTAATAGAGATATAAAAATCGAAGTGACCTGAGTCTACAGGTTTAACATAGGTCATGGGTGAGGGGTAGGGGTTGTAACTTCTAGCTCTCTGTCTGCCACTGCTGCCCCAGGGATTAGGATTTCTTATTAAGACCCTGCACGTGTTCTCCATGGGCCACTGCTGTGGAGGGTGCCTTCTCTGTCCAGTGGTCAGTGCTCCAAGCAGTGAGGCCTTTCTGCCTCTGTAATGTCTGTATAATCACCGATTAAGACAAACTTCCTCTGTCCAGTGTGTTTCCTTTTACTCGGCTCCATCCCATTACTGGCAAGTAGGCCCTCTTGGACAGCACTAAATAACCCTTTGACCCCATGGTGTTTATCCACCCTTCAGATTCTGAGGGTGGCAATCACTTCTCCTGTTCCTTTGTCAGTTAAGCAAAGTTCTTGTGTGTGTGTTCTGGGGGGCCAGCTGAAAGCTGAGGAGATGCAAATGCTAGCCATTCCTTTTCCCCAGAGGAAATAATGGGGGGGGGGAGACTAGCATCAAAATGTCTAGTTGTTTACAGCAGACATTTACAGAAAGGAGTCAAAATGAGAGAGAACCACTTACCTTGATGGAATACCTCCATGAACTTTTTAACTTGATTCTTTTTTCCCCCTGTCCTGCTCATCTCTTTGTGCTTGGCTGTATCTCACCTTGCAGCCTCAAACACAAGCCATTTGTTTCTCTTGTAGACAATGTCTAATTGGATTTATCTTTGTCAGTAGACAATCTATTATGGCCTTTATTTAATACAGTTTCAGATGTCTTTCAGTGGCAGAAACAGATTAATGTACATTTTTATTAGGTGTTGTATCTATTTAATTGACTGTCAAAGTGATGAGAAGTTAGGAAATCATCCAAAAGAGAGGTCCATCTCCTTAGCCCAACAGCTCACACATTAGGTAGGTTTGCCCTGTCAGTGGGATGCCTTTAGAAAACACTAATAGCTTCCAGCTGGGTGGAAAATCAAAACCTTTGGGGTCTGACAAAACTAGCAGATTTGAATTTGAAAGCAGAGCTAATGCCTCCATTTTATTTTTTACCACTCGCCCATAAAACATTATTTTCCAATATGTCAGCCTCATTTGGTGGCCAGTGGTCTGAAATTGAAAGTGGAACAAGCAAGCGGAGAAATCTGGACATTAGTGAGTCCGCCCTTTCAAGCTGGTGTGCCACTTTGTGGAAGGGTCTCCTCTAAGAGCAGGGGGGTCTTAATGACCATTCATCAATGCTCGTTGGCTGATCATTGAGTGCCTTCTCATTCAGTTTATCAAGTCTTGCACATAAAAAGTCAGAATAAGCCTTATTCAGCTTTGTTAAAGCCAACTAGAAGTAAAATGCTCCGTTTGAACCCATTTTGCCCTTGTTTTTTCACTTTGTTAATGCAGCCCTGCTTAAATGAGTGCCTTTATTGGGTCGGTTAGAATATCTGAAACTATTAATTCTCTTGTATTGAATAGCTGGTGGCAGGCCAGAGCAGATGGGGTAGGAAAGTATTTGGTTGGGTGTATTGCTTTCAATTAGGATCAATGAGGTTTCAGCTCCTTTGAATTAACTCACTTAATACCCACTGTGTGCAGTCACAATGTATCACAACAGCCTGCTGGAAGCAGAGAGGGAAGTTGAGAAGACCTATGGAAAAGCTGGGATTCTCCCTTCACCAGCATGGAGGGCTTTCAACTATGGACAATGTCAGTAGACTGCTAGTTCCTCTTGCTAGGTCAGGTTGAAACAAAGGAAAAAAAATTGCAGTGTAGGGCTGTTCTCCTTTGAATATAAGTGAAAATACCTTGATACCAGAATGCCTTTCTGATGAGTGGTCTGAAGTTACTATCAGAAACCAAATTATGTATATAATGATTGTCTTAGAAGCCCAGTTCAGAAAGTGATGATTTAGATGACTTTTTAAAAAGTTCCTTAAAAATGATGTGTGTTCTTAATTAAAAGATGTGCATTAATTAACATGGCTCTTCTGAGGAAGTACTTAATTGGTTATTAATGTATTCTTTGTTATTATTCTGGATACCTTTTAATTTAATAAATATTTCCATAGTGATCCAGGGGTGTGTTTTGTACAGGAGTAAACTTTTACAATACATAGTCTTGTTCCCCCCCCCCCGCTCCATTCACCTACATAAATGCATTCATCATGTTATTGATTGTCTATTTTTATTATACAGTTTGGATGTTAGAGATCTTGGCTTCTTGTGCCCTTTCTTTTTTCATTAGGGGGAAAGTTATTTCTGTCTAAGTAACTATATAGAGCTGTGTATCCAGGTTTCCCAGTTCAGGGAGAAATGCCAACTGAGGTTGCCGCTTTGCTTGCTTCTGTGGATTAAAGAATAAGAGGGGGAAACTGTTTCCTTGAGAAAAACGCTGAACTAGTCTCAGATGCACACACATTCAGTTAGGCCCTTTCTGCAATCAGACTTCTAGGTGAGAATCTCCAGGGATCCAGGTTTTGTTGACGTGGATCAATTTAAAGTGGCAATTACTGTAGTCAGATAACAGCTTAAAAAGCCTTTTTACACATAGAAAAGATACATAATCACACAGCATATGGAAGTTCAATTTTCTGAGCTGTGGTTTAGGGACTTGCAAGTGTACCGATATTAAGACCCAGTTTTAAAACCAGATATCATCCAGTTTTCTTAAAGCGTATTGCATTTTTGTCATATGATTTTCTATTTTAGAAGTGATTCACCGTGCATATTGATGAAAGGTTGGGTTTCCCACTGTGAAAATGTTTTCTTTCTAACATAGGTATAGTATTAAAAAAAAAAAAATCAGTGGTGTGTAGCATTGAGTGGCTTTTAAAAAAAATACTCTATTTAAAAATGAAAATCCACAGATTTAGGATGCTGGATTCCATAAAGGCCCTTATAGCAGGACTTAATTGATTATCACACTCATGCCTGCTGTAAAGCTTTCTGTCATAAGAATGTTTGAGCTTGGTGCTTAACTGAACTGAAATCCATTACATAGAACCTCATTACAAGTGACATCTAACTAAGATGAACAAAAAGATTGGCCTCATAAATAGGGTGCAGTATACTATTAGTGACAGAACAGAGTAATCATTATGAATTGTAGTCTTTTTACAAGTTGTCTCTGACAGTGATGGATTTTTGAGGGGTTCACTGGCTGAAGCAGTGCTTCTTGGGTGTAGTGTTTAGGGGCTATCGAAGTTCTCATTGATTGACGTTGTTTATCAAAGACAATCTATTTTTAGTTTGTGCAAAGTGTGTGTGTGTATGTGTGTGTGTGTGTGTGTTGGGACTGTGCATGAGGTTTAGGATGCGTGAGTAGATAGAAGTCAGAATCATTGCCCCTGTTTTCACATGGGATTTTACAATTTCTTGGAGGCAGTATGTAGGGGGAAAAATCAATCTGAGCTAAAAGCATATGGAAAGTGTAGAATAAGCAAAGGACAATGTTGACCACCATGCAGGAACAGCAAGAGTTAAAGGGGATGCTCCTGTCTGTCATGTTTATGAGCTTGCAGGCTGGGAAGAGTCCTGACTAGAATTGTTTCTGTGTTTATAGTGAACTGAATGCACACTGGAAAGGTAAAGTCTGAGGGACCTACCTGTCATGTGCCCTGTTGTTAAAACAAACAAAACAGACCCAGGAAAGATTTGCAAGTGTTAAATTGAGGAAGAGTTTTAGAAGAGAACAGTGTTTTCCTTCTGCCTGACATTTTTGTGTGTTTAGAAAAAGGCATGCAAGGCAGGCAGGCATATGTCTCTCCTATGAGGCAAGGATGTTTTACAAAGGACTAAAGAGGGACTGCTGAGAAGAAAATAGCCAGCTTTAGATAAAGCACTATAACAAAGGCTCGTAGTTTTATATATCATGGTGTCCATTAAAGCTTAATAGGGAAGAGTCCATTGAACCTGGCTGGGTGCGTGTTATTCATGGGCAGGATAAACATTTAAGAGTGTGCAAAAAAAATCAGAAATCAGGAGGGCATGATTGTTCAGCTTTTGAAAAGACTTTACAATGAAGATTTTGTTTTTATCTCCCATGGATCTCCACGCAAGGTAGAGGAGAGTAAGCTGAAAATGTTTGGAGCATATCAACGCAGGGATCCCAGGGGGTTAAAAGCACTCTAGTAAAATAAAGGTGGTCAGATTCTGCTTCTAAAAAGTGTTCTATTTGACACATACTACTGAGAAGCTGACAAAAGGAATGATTCTGATACTTTGTTCAGGATGATAAACTGGCACCATATACAAAGTCTTATAAAATATTTTTTAGGCTGGAATTTCTGGTTCAATAAACAAGCTTTGAGGTTGGTGCCTATGTTTGTTTTTGAAATGTAGCTCTTAGTTATGTCTGTTAGAATGTGAAGAGGAAGGAAACCTTTCATTGTGAGTAGTGCTGGGGGGGCCAGGTCTACATTTCCATCTTTTTGGCAAGATAAGGGTTAACTTTTCACGGGATTGGGGGGGGGGGTAGCCGTGAATGAATTATTCAGCATTTCGCTTATCTTTCTGCATTTCACTTTCGGCTTTTTGGTGCTCTGGAACTTGCCTGAGAGAGAGAGAGGTAGCGCTGGTTAGGGGAGGCAGGGGTTGTGATACTTTGCACACACATCCCTGTCATTGTTCTGCCTGAAGAGACAGGGCTGGGTTCAAGGCCACATGTGCGCCTGTCATCCTCCACATTTCTGCTCCAAGTGCAATCCGGAGTGTCAGCTCTCCATCTGTCTCTGCCTGGCAGGCGCACGCGCCCAGCACCCTGCCTCGGGCCATGCCGCCCCAGCCCCTCTGATGGCCCTCCTCTCCGCTGCCCCGCGCATTCCAGAACAGGAGGCATGAGCCCGCAGCGCGCTTGCTCTTAGGACAGAGCCGCTTTCTGTGTGGTACGCTGGATTCCAGGATGCCTGGTGAGTGAGCCCTGTTCTGCTCCCCCTGCTTTTTGCAGTGAAGGAAGCTTACTTTTTTATTATGCACAGAAAAGACTGTCTTCCCCACAGCTGCTGTATTTGGTGAGGGCAGGAAGCAGCGGAGGGGGGTGAGGGGGTGACAGAGGTGTGATTGGAAGGTGACATTAAGGGAACCATCCAGATCTGGCTGCAGGGGTGTAGGGTGTGGAGCCCTTGCTCTTAAAATTTGAGAGGTGTGTTTTAGAGACTGAGGGGGTGGGGGGAGTACAGCCACGGTTGTTTGCCTGCGCAATTCACTTGAGGGCTTTTAGCTCCAGGGAGAAGTATTGTTTGTGTTCTGGATTTTGGGACTGTCATCTGTACCTTGTGTCCTGGAAATTTTCATCTGTGTGGAAGGGAGTTTTCAGATTATGGCGGAATCCTGGGAGAAGGTCTCTTTAAAATCTGTGTATGTCAGAGAAAGTAAAGGGAGCTTTGGAACTATAAGGAATTTCAGTCTTGCCCTGAATCATGGTCTTTAGATGTCATCAGGCAAATAATTGAAATCTGTTAATTTAAAAATTAAAAAAAAAAAAAAAGAACTCTGCTGACTTAGTGAAGCTGCTGTGGTCCTGGAAATTTAGTGTATGACAATTTCCTCTGAAAAATATTATCCTTGGAACCTGGAGTGTTTCTATTCTATGATCATTGCCAGTGAAAGCTCTGCTTATGGAGGAGCCTGGCGGGGGGGGGGGGGGGGGGGGGGGGGGAAGGGTTGTTCCTGCTGTTCTCAAGAACTGTCTATATTGCCCTGTACCGAATGTGGAGCAGCCTGATAAAAAAGACAGGGCACAGAGAGATCCTCCAGCTGGCTGATTTGTGCAGATAATTTGGGTAGGACAGGCAGAAGAGGCTGTGCTTGGTCACAGAGTTTGTATACCTCACAGATGGTGTTTTGAAACATTATCTGCCAGTTTTCTGCAACCACAGTTGTGTGTAGGTATTGCCAGTTGTTTGAAGAATGTTTTTCCCTTTAGGATGCATCTCATAGTTCATCCTCATCGTTATTGATATATGTGCAGAAAGGATGCATTTGTGGCAGAAATGTATGTAGTTGAAATATGGGGAAAATCAATTTACAAAAAAGACAATGACTGAGGTCTTTGAAAGGTCAATTTAACTCTTTAAGCTCTCTCATCTTGATTTATATGCACCATGCAACCAAAGAGGTAGTGTGCACTGAGTATATAATATGGAACTGGTGTGAAAGTTCATGTGTGTTTTATTTCACCAGAATATTGGAGCAGTTTTGTGTGATTTTTTTTTTTTTTACATCATAGTTCAAGTGTTCTTTGTTTTTATACTCCTGATGTGTGTTAAATGATCTGTCAGTGTCTTGAAGAGTCTATATATGTTAGTTTGGTAAAACAAACACCACAATAAACCAAAACCGCTGTGAGTGATAATAGGTGAAAGAGATTAGTTAGGACTCTTGGCTACTCCTTAGTAATTACATGAATTTAAAGTAAGCTTCAAAGGATCCTTGTTTAAATACATTGAGTTATATCTAAGGCTTTAGAGTCATTGGAAGTTTGTTTTAGTGTTAAGTTGTTAATATCTGACTGGTTCAACAGCAATAGTTTGAAGTGTGGGCACTGTTTCTCTCTCTCTCTCTCTCTCTCTCTCTCTCTCTCTCTCTCTCTCTCTCTCATCAACAGTGTTAGAAAACCTTGTACTTGGATACAGAGAATATATCAACAGCTGTGACTATGAGCATGTGCCAGAATGGCGATACTTGAGCAGATCTGACACTTGGCTATTTTTGACACCCATCTGTACTTTTTAAACTCTACTATGGGGATGGACTACCTCTTAATATGTTTTTAGCATATTTTAGTTCATACATGTGTATTTATATTAATGGACAGTTTTAACCATCTGGGAAGCTTTATATTTTGAAATAAGACATTATGGGTGGAAGATTAAAAGGATGTGTTTTATGTAACCCATTATCATCATTGTTTTTTTTTTTTTGACTACTCATTTATATATCAACTTATATTGTGATAGCTCTCATATCAGAACTGGCTCCTAGTTGTCTCATATTGATGGAGTTATTCTCATATTGAGGGCCTCTTTCATAACATTGGGGATCCATGGATATAGAAGTTCAGAAACAGACATACAGTCCTTGGGGTGAATGGGTAAAGAAAAAGTCTTAGGGCAGGGTTTTTTTATGAACCATTTTAGTTAAACAAACAAACAAAATAACCACCCAGTTTTAACTGTTGGTAGCATAGTATTACAAAATGAACTATGAAAAGTCAAGGGAGTTGACGTGTACTTTAAATAGATGAAACTATTTTAAAATGATTTAACTCACTATAAGGAAATATCATTTCACTGCCTGTCACTTTTGTAACAACTGGATCCTTGTGTTTAAGAGAAGGAAATGTTTGCTTATGAGTAGGCTGGGAGACCTTGGGCATTATATTGTTTCAGGAGGAGTGACTGCAAGCTTTCTGAAACATTTATATTTTTATCAATCTTTGTATAATATTATCAAAGAACATATGTTGACCTACAAAATGCTTTCAGGACTGTTTCCTTAAAAGGACAATAAGTGAGCACAGTCCCTGTAGCCCAGAAATAGTGCTGTTCTTTCAGAAGATGGCTAGTATTAGGTCAGACCACCCTTTCTCAATGGTCCTGCTGTCCAGATGTGCCTGGAACTTTTTTTTTTTAAGTTCAAGTTTCCAAAAGGAAAAAAAAAAAAAAAAGGTTTGTTTTCAAAATCTGGTTTTACTTAAGACATCTCCATCCTGGAGTGCATTTCATAAATTGCCCACATATTTTTCTTAGCAGAGAACTTAACTGGCTGTAATTTTTAACACATGGCCACATCATGTGATATTTTCAAAACACTTACACATAGCTTTAAGAAGGTCCCTGCAGAAATGATCCATCCTCTCACAGTCGGCCCATTTTTTAACAGCATATCTGCATTTTCCATTTAGTAGAGCTATATATTATTAGCTTACATTTTTGGGTAGTAAAACAGTGCATTGCTGATTGTAAAACATGGACTTTATTATCTGCTGAAAATTGATTTGGCATTTATAGCCACTGTGTACTAGACTGTTTTTCTGTTTTTAACATCAATGCTTGCAAGCGATGATTTGTGTAAAAAACAGAAATGAAATTGCCACGGACAGACAACTGTTAGTGTCCCTAGTAACTGAACAGTTGGGTAATGCACCTGGTTATATATGTGTATTTTAATAGATGCATCTAAATGCTATTATGCAAGAATAAAAACACTCATTCCATTCACTGACACTCTGTTTTACCTTGCAAGTTGATTTGCCATCGTGTAGGCTCTTTGCTGTTTTAAACAAGCCTCATGCCAGCTATTAAAAGAAAACTATATAAGCTGTAAATATCCAATTATAAATGTAGATTATGCAGACATGCTTCTTTGTAGCAGAAATTCAGAAGTTCCAACTTCCCTTCAAGCACTGCTATACTCACCCCTCTAACTCTTTTCTTTAACATTCTTTTCTATTAATATTTCTGAGTACTTAGCCTAACTTTCATAGGGCATTTTTCTGTTCGGTTTTCCACTAAAAAATATATGTTTTAATCTTTTTTCATTTCTTGAGAGGTATTGGTTATAATTTCTCAAGGTTTTGTAAGACAATTAATTGCTTTATTTTCTAGAGTAAACATTTGCATAGTGGGCATTATATAGCCTACAAATGTTTATTAACCACCTCATCACTACACTGATAATTGATATTTACAAAGAAGATGCTGTTCATAGTAATTCTCTGAGCAGCCTTTTGAATCATCAGAGGAGCAAATACATTTTAGAGCTGGGAGACTTATCTTGCAAGTGCCTTGGGTTTACAGATGTTAAAACTGAGGCTCTCAGAGATCAAACAACATGTTCAGGTGGCTCATTGAAATCAGAAGCTCTTCCCAGACCACTCTTTACCATACTGCTGCTTAATCTCAATTTACATTAAATCATGTTGGCACGTTAGTGTCAGCCTTATTTCATTGTGTTTTATCTTCAATCCTGGATTGCCCTCATATGTTTTCTTCCCTCCTACTTCAAGATTGTAAAGCTGTGTGAGAGAAATTCTGAAACAGCAATAATTTGCCCTATGGCAAAAGTGTGACCCTCAGATTTATTTTATAATGGTTTGGAAGTTTAGGGAAATACATGTGGTTAATACCCAAAGTATTAAACAGAACAACCAAAGAATGTCTGCTATCACAACCAAAAAGTTGCTTTAGTAAGGACATTCAGGTCCTAGACATTTGCTGGTTGCTCCAAATGTGTCAGGTGCCATGTAGGTATGATTCACCCTTCTATGCCCTCAGGGACTTCAGAATTCCCTGTTCTAGGCAGAGAAAAACAGCTCCTGGGTGTAGGAGACTGATAAAGGAACACAGAGGAATGTGGAGGCAATGGGACAGTTTAATTCTTACTAGAAGGCCTTGCCTGTCTCCTCTTACTTGCTCCAGACTGGATCTCAGTTAATGTAACTTATTAATTTTTAGATGATTGCTCTTAATACTAAGGACAGGGCATTCATTTTCATTTTATTAAATTTTGATTTCTGTATGTGTGAAGGTGGGTATAGTAGCATGTCTTGAAAGCAGTTTCTTTGTATGGTTGCAGCTCTTTTTAGCTAACTGTATCTAGTGAAATAAGTCATTAACTTAAATGACTCATAAACTTGAGAACAATAGGATTTCACACCTGACCAAGAAGCAGGTTTATCAGGCTGGCTTTCTCAAACAGCTGTTTGCATTAATTAATATTAATGTAAATGTACTTTCTGAGAATGTCTAGCTTAATTATGTTTTTCAACCCATAGAGTTCCAATCAAAGGAATCAGGAAATCCTCTTAATCTCAAAGGGAATATATAACTGCCATCTCTGAGCAGAATAAATCTCTGATAGTATACCAAGAGCAGATTTTTATTGCAAACCTCTATATGCCAGGCCCTGTGCTAGGCACTGTATACACTTTCTAATTTGCACTTCAGCTCTGCAAATTGTTTCTGTCCTCCCATGATCTATTTGAAACCTTAAGATCAGATAAATGAAGTAGTTTGCCCAAGGACAGGTAAAATTAAATGGCAGGGATGGGATTCCCTGGTCACTCTGCTGACTTTGGATTCCTTTCTGTTTTTTTTTTTTTTTCTTTAAAAGAGAGTGGGTATGTTGAGGCCTGGTGGTGGGGGGGGACCTGTTGTAATGGAGACTGGTGGAACATTGAAAGGGAATGTTTGAATTTCAAGTATAGTGGTTTAGAAGGCAGATTTGTTCTCTTTGCTGAAAAATAAAGGCAGAAAAGTATGAGTATGAATTCATCGGAATGATCTCTGTTGGAGCAGGTTAGGATGTTGTTGGCTCTTTGTGTCTCTGCTCCTCTTAAAAAGAGTATAGTGGGAGTAATAGGCATCAGGGGGCTAATGCTATTATTTTGAAAAATTTAATAGAAATTATAAATCTACTACCTGACAAAGCTGAACAGGTTAACTAAAACATCATCTTTCTTGACTGGTAATCCTCAGATGGATGATTTTCTGTGTTTTGGATTAGTAGAAAATTGGAAATCAAATGGTATGTTTAAAACATTGGCAGAAAAAAAAGTTGTTAAAAATTGTGTAGTTTTTAAAAAATAAATAAGGTTTCTTGGTGGTGCGACTGCTGGCTGTTCATGACTGTCCTAGGAGCTCCTAATCCTGTAGGCCTCCTTAGCAGAGGGTGAGCACACAGTAGGAAGCAGTTCTCTACTCTTCCTCACCTCCTAGGGTCAGGGGGAAGCAAGTACAGTTTTGCTTTCTTGACAGAAGGCTTCATCCTGTTTTCCACATTTCCCTTTTAAAGGCTAAGTGTTAAGTGTAGCCTGGCTCTGCTTTATTGGAGATATTCTTTTAATTCTGCATGGTTTATTAGCATCATACAGAGTAACTTGATGCTTATGCAAGAAAATAATTTTGAAAGTACCTAGGAGAACATGATACTGTGAAGACTTCAGCTTTAAGAGCTGTGTAATTAGATAGGCAAAATGCTCTTTAGGAGGAAGGGATGTGAGAGGGTGTCTTTATCATGTGTTTATGGCTTTAACAAGAGTCTTAATGAGGTTGACAAAATAAACAGCATTCTTAACAATCTGGGATGGTTTTGATGGGGGTACTAAGTTATTTGGAACTTCAAGAAAGACAATTGCTATGCTTCTGAGCAGATCCTCACTTTACATTTGAACTTTGCGTGATTTTTATTTCAACTGACTTCTCTGGGGCTTGTTTGCTGTAACGATTCTCAGGTTATTAGAATGAAAATAACATGGTAAACTTTGAGCTTCCCGAGGTAACAATTTCTATATTCTCCCAGTTGAAACGCTTAATGTATTTCCTGACAAGCGTTAGACTGGAAGGAAGAAAGGCCTGGATTCTGACACTTCCTCTGTGAGATGGGCAGTACTTATTGTAGTTGTATCTGAAGTTGTGGTCAATATTTAACAGTGATACTGGTAATTTGGTTAACATTTACATTTTAATTTTTTCCCTTTCGTATTACTTATGTTTGTACAGCATGGAGACAGAGAATATATAAAAAGAAATCACAGCAAAAAGTTTTGTCCTTAGAAAACACTTCTTAAATTTGATATTCCATGTTTATTTTCTTACTTAAACTTCCCAGAATGTTCCTGGTAGTTGGTTTGTAAATTATAGAGAGTGATAGAAATTGAGGCAAAACCCAATTCTTAATTACCCAGGCATTCTTTTTTCTTTTTTTTTTTTTTTTTTTTGCTGGTGTTTGCCTGCTAAACATGAAGGAATGAAAAACACTGATAAATGTAGGTGTGATTAGGCTCTCAATTTTTTCTATTCAGTCTTTTTACGGAATGTCATTGAAAGGAAGAGTTACCTACCCTCATGTTGGTCCTCTTTAACTGTTTGCCTCATAGATTGACCGATGTCCTTCTACTTCTTTTTCATCTGTGTCTCTCTTGATCATCTGTTCTGGGTGTCAAATGTTCGGTGTCATAACAGTGTTGATAAAACTTTTTACCAAAACTTCTTGGAGAATTGAACCATTTCCAAGTGTTTTCCAGAGAGCAGATTCTTTAACTCCAAAGTTGCTTTTGTTTGCTTGCTTAACACATTTGTACTTGCTAATCAGTCATTTTGAATGGCTGTAGGTTTCCATACTTAGCTCTCGTTTCCATTAGTTGGTCTGCATCGTGTTTTATCTTTGAGAGTTGGATTTGTGTTATGAACAATTAATATACTATACCTTATGAAGCCATCAATCCTAAATGGAGTGTTGAGAATGTCAATTCCTAGTGGTGTGACCCTGAGCAAGTCATTTTATTGTCTGCTTGACCTTCACTTTCTTTGTCTTGAAAGTGGGAACAATCATTCTGCATTGGGTACCTCACAGGGCATTGGTCAAGACAACTGCAGGTGTGCATCCCTTACAGCCTTGTACACATGCAAGGAGTGACTGCCTTCAGGCAGTGGTGCTCTCTGAACATAAAAGTAGGAATAGTGACCTCACAGGAAGCAGTTCTAGACTGTGTGCTTGGGGAGTTCTATCTGTGTTGAATGGAATTCTCTGTCTTTCCATCAGCTGCTGACTGTTCTCTGTTTTTGCACACACCTTTTCTTTTACCCATTCCAGTCATATGCTAACTTGGAAACCAGAAAATCAAACTTAGAATGTTGAAACATATAATAAAAGGCATGCTCCAGGGAGAGCCGGAAAAGCCCATTAAGTTTCTCAGGTATTAATAAACAGCAGTTTTCGTTTGTGGCATCAATACAGGTCACTCAGAGGCTTTTACTCCCTTACTGATTTTCTTCCCTGGGTAGGTGATATTGCTAGAAAGCTGGATTCTGCATAACCTTTTATTTCAATTCTGTATTATCCCAAGACACTGACTCTTTTCTTCACTGTTTAAAATAGACATTTTAAGCATCATCAACTCTCCTTGATAAAGTTGCCATTTACATTAAGAACTTGATTTCCTGGTTCTAATAATTCCATTCCAGGCTACCTGTGAGCCTGGCATACAGTAGGCAATCAGTAAATGTTTGCTTAATGAATGAGCAAGTGGGTGAGGCTCTCTGGTATTCACACAGATTTCAAAGGAAAGAAATAATGCACAAAGCACAGTAATTAACCAGGGAAAATTTCAGAAGTGAATCTCATAAATGTTTTTGGTAAATGCTATTTAAGAATCAAGCATTTTCTTTCAGAGTTAAGGGAAAAGAACACATTTTTTTGGCTATAACAGCTTTATCAGTGGCTAGCTGCATATCAGTTAATATTACCTGTATAATAATCTGATAATTATATTTATTTAAAGTATAATGCAACATATAATACTCAGTTGACCTGTGAGGAAGGGATGGAGCGGTTAATCAGTGTCTACTAGGTGCAGTTAGGAGCAAGAAGTTTTGGTGTGCTATTGCACAATAGGGTAACTATAGCTAATAATAATGTATTATGTATTAAAAAATAAAAAACAAAGGATTTTGAATGTTTTCACCATAAGGAAGTGATAAATATTTGAGGGGCTAGATAGAGTTGTCCTGGCATAAACATTACATAACTTATCTACATGTATCAAAACCTCACATGGTACCCTATAAACATGTACACTTTTGTTTTTGTGTTATCAATTTCAAAATTCAAATAAGAACATAAACTTTTCTGGTATAATTACATTAGAAGCAGAGTCCAGGGCTTTTAGTAGTTGTGTATAACATTTTGGGAAATGAACTCTCCCTTTCCCTCTGAACTCTTTCATATAGTTTGTCTTTTCATTCTTGTCCCCCAGTTGGAGATGGGTATAACTTCTTCAGTCTCCCATCAGACATATTGAGTAAGATTCTTATAGAAGACAAATATTAAAAAAATATTTTTATCTCTTCAGTTACACAGGAAATTCAGCCAACAGTTTCTTCTATCAATAATAACAGATGAATAGCGATTTGATAGGCTGGTGAAATGTATCTTAAGTCTTCAGAGAGACTGTTAGGATAATTCATTCAGTGTATGATATATATGTTTTTTTTTTTGAAAAACATCATTTCTTATTTTAATTATTTCTTTAAATATTTTTGCCCTTTTATATTTGTTGCAACATTTACATTCAATCCTTTGTAAGGCATAGGGTAAGACTTGAGTTTCAAAGGATATCATTGTATAACATACCTCAAAATCTTGCTAATTTGACAGAAATTTTATAAGTATTTCTTTTTTGAATTAGTGCCTCTTAAAAATTCTTGGAAGGTCAGGATACCTTCTTAACTGATTGTCCTAAGACAATATTGCCAATATTTTATAATAGATTAAAGATTTTTGCAGGGGTAGTTCAGCACTTTGGATACATGTTAGAAAATGGTATATATAGATAAGAAGTTCCAAGCGGGGTCCATGAAAGTATCCAGCTTACCTGGGAACTTTTTGGAAATACAGATTCTCCATCTTACCTCAAATCTACTGAATTGGAAACTCTGGTGTAGACTAGAGTTTGAACCAGCTGTGTCTGAACCAGCTCTCTGGGGATTCTCATGCATATTCAACTTGGAGAATCACTGTTATAAATTATAATTTTTCCCTCTTTGTGTATTCTTGAGAAATACCCCCTCTTTGGTCATAAATAAACCACTGTGGTTCCTAAATAAATAGAGATCAATATACTTTATTCATTTAAAATGATCTATGAAAATACTTGAAAAACTGCAGATAATGTATGTGTTCAGAGCCTTGGTTTCTGGTGCTGTGTGCAGATGCCCGCACAGCAAAATTGAGTGGGGGTAGTAAAGAGATGTGTTTCAACCCTAACGTTGGAATGTCCGCTCCTTCTGATAGTTGCTAAGCAAGTAAGTGTGTTTTAGTGCACACGAGAACCATTTATTGAACTCTCGTCTCCTGTGGAGGCCACCTTCTGGTTATTCATAATTTTGTGAATTTAGTCAATCCTCTTTAGAGAATCAATGGAGGTAGACCTTGTTTTCACAATAAAATCAAGCACTCTTGAAAGTTTAGAAATACAAAAGTTTCCCTCTTATTTATCTCTGTTCAACACAAATAAATGTTCAGCATAATTAAAAAATGTTTCCTCAGTAATGCCTCGAGAAGATTTATTTCCTGTGTCTCCTGAATCTTCTGTTGTTCTCTTTTGTGCTGGGCAGGGCTTCAGTAAGCATAGTCTGACACGCTTTGTGGCCTTTGCCTCCTGTGATAAAATAGATTGAAATGATTCCTGGCACCATCTGCTGAAGAGGAGCAGCCCTGGAGGACTGTGCTTTGAGAGAAAGTGACTGAATGCTAAGAAATGTGGAAGTCTAGGGATGCAGGCAAAGGATTTTTTTTTTTTTTTTAAAGAGCATGAACATTAATACATCTTCTTGAGGTTTGATGGGACATGTACTGCCTACTGCCCCATCTGGTGCTTATGATAGCATGGCATATTAGCATGCCGCAAGTTCATAATGTATTCAGGGGAGGAAACATCCCTTGCATACCAATTGAGGCATCCTCTCTTTCAGAACTGCTTTTGAATTTCAATGATGTTTATATCTTCCAAGCCATGTCTGAGCGGAGCATTTCCGCTCTGAGGAATAACATGAGTGAGTGAATTGCCTGTGTGTGTGTGTGGGGGGGGGGGCTGTGTGTATGTTCTCTCCTTTTCCTGCATTAATTTGTCTTCTTCCCTCTTTTTTTCCTTGATAAAATAATAAGAAGATTTTTAATATTATGTTGGTATATGATTTCAGGGTTTTTTTTTTTTTACTGTTGTTCCTTTTGAAACCACATACTTTTATTTTCTCACACGGCACTTAAATATTTTGCCTCCTAGACTCATTTGTGTAGAGGACAACTATAGAAGACAAGTGTCCTCTTGTAGATGGGACACTTTCAAGGGTCAGGCCTGTATCTAGTTGTATAAATGCCTTTGTGGCACCTAGAGTTCAGTTGTCCATTTAACAAGTATTTATTTACTGAGCTCACTGTGGGTCTGACATTGTCATAGATGCTGAGGAACTAATGTCAGACCCACTTGAAGGTCCCTCCTCTCAGGTTATTTACATTTGAGTTGGGAGAAGACAGATACTAACAAAGAAATAGTTAAATCAACAAGATAATTGGGAAGGAACAGGTGAAAACAAATTGCTGAGACAGGCTAGAGAGTGGCTCTTTGGGGGCTGGGGATGTGGCGCAAGTGGTAGCGCCTCGCCTGGCATGTGTGCGGCCCAGGTTGGATCCTCAGCACCACATACCAACAAAGATGTTGTGTCCACCGAGAACTAAAAAATAAATGTTTAAAAAAATTCTCTCTCTCTCTCTCTCTCTCTCTCTCTCTCTCTCTCTCTCTCTCTCTCCCTCTCTCCCTCTCTCCCTCTCTCTCTCTCTCTCTCTCTCTCCCTCCCTCTCCTCTTTAAAAAAAAAAAAAAAAAAAGAGAGTGGCTCTTTGGATGGGTGGGAAGCTCCCTTAGATTGGGATATCAATGGAGGCACCTTTAAGGGGGCGAGATTTTTGCTGAGACCACAGTGATTGGAAGATTTAGTGGCAGAGAAATGTTAAGGGACCAACCCTTGGCGTTTCAAAGGTCAGAGAAGCTTGAGCCAAGTTCAGGGGTTGGTCCTTTGCTATGAGTTGGGGGTTTATTCTGAGTGTGTCTGGAAGCCATAGAGGGTTAAGCTAGGAAATGACATGATCTAAATTGCCTTTTAAAAGGACAACTTGAGCTTTCTATGTCTTATACCTAGTAGTCACTAACTATGTTGAAGGAATGAGACTTACATCTATGGAGGAGCTCTGTTGAATGGATGTCAGAATGGATGGGACAGTCAGAAAAATCTCTCTTGGATTGTGGCCTTGCCATTTGCTTGATGTTTGTCTTTAAGTAATTATTTAAGGACTTTTTGCTTAAGTCCTCACAGCTGTTGAAAGGGGAAATTGACACCTAAAATCATTGTGTTATTTTGAAAACCAACTGAGTTTACTAATTAAAAGACCCAGCACAATACATAATAGGCACCTGATCTCTTATGAACACACTAATCACAATAATAAAAAGATGGCTTTGAGGAATATTTAAACAGTTGGTAAGGAGTTGTTGGAAATCTCTTTCTGGTAACTGTTAATAGTCTTATTGAATAATAAAAAAAATGGTTAAAATATTTCTGTGATGGTTCTGTTTATTTGCACTCTGCTGCTTCTAATTCTAAAATTGCCTAAGAAAGAAAATTTAAGGCCAGGTACAGTTGTACATGCCTGTAATCCCAGTGACTTGGGAGGCCGAGGCAGGAGGATCCTAATTTCAAGGCCAGCTTCAGCAACTTAAAAAGGCCCTAAGCAATTTAATGAGACCCTGTCTCAATAAAAACATGAAAAGGGCTGAGGATGTGGTTCAGTGGTTAAGCACCCCTGGGTTTAATCCCTAGTTACCCACTCCTCTTCCACCACCCCCACCCCAAGAAAAAAGAAAACTTGAGGAATTTCATAGTAAAATCTATGCCCAACAAAATGGCATAGATGTTTTAATTTTTTCTCCTTTTCCATAATATGTCTCAGTTAAGTTGAATTTTTCTTTACAATTAGCATTCTATCATTTACTATATATGTTTTCCTATATAACATTGACAAAGCCAAATTTTGCTTTATGGATTTCAGTGAAAATTATGATTATACAAATGATAGTATAGAGTTTTCATTCATAAGGTTCTGACTTTGATTATTAATTATTTGCATAGTTACTAATTTTAAGCCTTTCAAAGAGAATATTTTAGTGTACTCAAATACAGAAAATAAGGAGTCCCTTCGCAGTTGGTGTGAATTTTACACTTAACTGCAAAGAATAATCTTTCAACTGCTTTCTTGGTCTGTGATGTAATGTTTAGCTTGTCAAACTTTCTGTAGGGGGACTGTTGGATTGGGGCCAGTGTAGATGTTGCTGGGGTTGCATGCCTAAATGTAGGCCAAGTTGCTGTTGTCTCAGGCATAACTTCATTGACTACATAGGTTGGTTGAGTTAATTTGTGTTTGTTTTTGACTGGAGATTCTCTCCTCCTCTGTCAGTAGATTACTTTTTGTGCTTCTCCACCAAATATTCAGAAGAACAAATAACGCTTAAGGAATGTGGAGGAGGAGGTAGTGTGGGTATTCGGACAAGTTTAGTCAGCACTTCTGAGATTCTTGAAATGTTTTTTGATGTCCAGCAGAACCGTACAGAGCTGTTAACATCTGCATGTTGTGTGAGAGAAGTCATATTTATTGCTTCTATATTTTTTTGCTGGAATGTAAAAACAAAAAACAAAAAGAGGGAAGGTAGAAAAGTTATTGAAGATTGGAGAGTGGGAGTCAAGGTTTAGAATAAGCAGTTGGTTGTTGTCTGCAAAGATTTTTCATTTTCCTTATAGTGCCACTTTGATTCTTAGCAACAGCATCTTTGAGAAGTGATGGGTTTACAGACTTTATTATCTGCCTAGCACGCTGTATACAGATATGTTTGTAGTATTTGATTTCCCCAAGAAAGAGAGGAGAAAGAAAACCCAGGATGATCAGGACAGATAAGCACATTGCTATGTGTTGGGTGTAGCAGGACATGGCCCTCATGGGTAGAATCCTGCTTGGTATATAGCTGTACATCTGCCTTGGGTCCCATACCTCCTCATTTTAATTTGTTTGACTTAGATGATGGAATACTACAAATTACACTGCTAGATTTCTCTTGCTGTCTGTCTAGGCCAGTGATCATATCTGGTATACTATCCAGTTTGTAATTATTGTCAATTTCAGATACTTGACTGTGGCCTTTATTTTGACCAATTTTGCCACCTGTTTTTTCAGTTTCTGGTAGTGGAAACAGCTATCTATCATCCCTTCAAAACTTGTTTTCTAGCAGAAGTGGTGGGGCTCACCTGTAACCCCAACAGATTGGGAGGCTGAGGCAAGAGGATCATGAGTTCAAAGTTAGCCTTAGTAGCTTAGCAAGGCCATAAGCAACTGATGAGACCCTGTCTTAAAAAATAAAAAATAAAAAGGGCTGGGGATGTGGCTTAGTGGTTAAGGATGACTGGGTTCAATCTCCAGTATCAAGAAAACAAATGAAAAACAAAAACAAACAAAAAAACCTTGTTTTCTTAGGACATGCTAGACATGGTTTACTTATGTAAAGTGGACATGTCATATTTGAAAGACCAAATTTGATATCACATGAATGAGTCGGCCTTTCTGTCTTTCCTTCCCCCTCCTCCCTCCCTTTCACAACAGACTTTACAACAGAGGTTGTCATGTCTTGGGGACTGAAATTCGGAGCAAGCTTTAATCATTCTAAAGTCATATTGCAAACATAGGGTCTTAATGATGTCAGACTTTCACTCAATTTAAGATTAAGAGGAGATTAAGGCCTAGATGACATTTACTGAAGCTTCATAAATTTTGAGGAAAGCAGGAGTCCTTGAAGATCTGAAAAACTCTATTGAGTGCTCATTTAAGCAATCAATTATTCATTGTAAATGTTTTCATTTAAAGTTAATTGTTTATTGAAAATAGATTGTTTGACTTGGTTCATTTGGTGCCTATTTGACAAAAATTTTTATAGCAGCACCTATTGGACACACACAGGGTATACTCCTCTTTATCTGGCTCTTCTTGATAATATGTGCAACAGAGTGGTTTTGGCTTTTTTTGTGTTTGTGGTGGGGAGGGGTTCTAGGGCCTCATGAATACAAAGCACACTTTCTACAACTGAGCTACACCTGGCCTAGGGTCTTAACTTGAAAGAAAACTGGGGTAACTTTTCCTAAAGGACTAGTCCTTTGGGGCAAAGCTCTTTGACTTGTATTCCCTTCCCACTATGTACTTGTGCAGTTTAGGTAGGTGTGCAGCAGATGTTGGAGGAAGTGGGTGGGTAGATTACATGAGAGTGGCATCCTTTGTCCTAAAATAACCTGGGAAGCAGTTTTGGAGAAAACTGAGATCAAGAGTTTTTTTTATTCCTTTTTAAGGGTCTAGAACAGTTTTTTTTTTTTAACACAGATACATGTTTTAGAAAAATATCTGTAATTCAATTATGACAGCTCTGTCATTCATACTTTTATTAGTATGAATTACGCTCTTAATGAATGCTAGACCTTTTTATTCCAGTGGGGATGGGTCAGTGAATAAAAGAGGTAAATTTCCTTGCCCTCATAGAACTTATATTCTAGTCTTTTGGGGGGTGGGGAAGAGGGGAGAGCAGGAATGAACAATAAATGATAAACATAAAATATTGGGGAATTTTGTGGTATATTAGATGATATTATAATGAAAAATAAACAGGCAGGGTGAGGAGCTTCTTGGGGCTGTTGGGGCAAGGGCTCAGGTTGTGGTTTTAATTTGAGTGTTTGAGATTGGACTCCTTGAGAAAGGAATTTTGAGCAGATATCTGAGGGAGGTGAGGGAAGGAGCCTCGTGGGTGTATGGAGAAGAGCCTTCCAGACGGAGGGAATATAAACTAAGCTGGAATGTGGCATGGATTGCTTCAAGGGCAGGAAGGAGGCCAGCATAGCTGAGTTAGACAGGAGGATGGAAGAGCACTCAGAGATTAGAATCAGAGGCAGCAGAGACACTGAAAGAGAGCTCAGGGGTCTCCTGAGGCCACTGGGAGGACTTTTTCCTGTCCAACAGACTTAACTCATCCCAGATATCCTTGATTGTCTTCCCTGTTTGATGTCATAACTTCAGATGTTTAAACAGCATCTCATTCTCAAGACCTCGCTGTGACTCATATTATTCATTGTTCCATGCATCCTACAGATATTTATTTTACTATCATTTGCATTCCATCCAATTTCTGGGTTTTTTTTTTTTTTTTTGTAGGGCAGGATGAGTGTTCTAAACTATATACTACTCTACCTAGTGCTAACTAAGCCTGCATAGTATGTCTTTTTTTTTGGGGGGGGGGTCCTAACTGCTATCATACTCTAGTATTTTTAAAGCCATTTTAGATAGGAGGTATTAAGAAGAAGCATTTGCTAAAAGTAAAGTAATAGTCAAGCTGTGATAACAATTAAAAGCCTTTGTGTAAATCATGTGTTTGTATTGTTTGTATAAGCTCTGATACAGAACCTGTTTCAACATTTCTCTTAATAAGCAGTATACATACTGAGGTCTACCATGTTGTCTTCTTTAAGACCCCCTGAAGGGGTTAAGCTGGTACAAGTTACTCTAGTAACCATCATCCTGTTAGAAGTCAGAAAAGTGATGCATGTAATATTGTAATATCTTTTTCTTTCAATGCAGGGACACTCTAAATTGATACCTGAGTGGACATATGGATAGAAACAGACAAAATACTGTGTCCTTTGTAAAAGCACAGGCCATGGGGTAGAATTCCAGTATAGCACAGCCATATTCAATATGCTTAAATTTCCTGACGTCTATGAGGTTGCTGCCTTATCTCAGAGCAACTGAGTTGTAATGGCAACATACACATCATCTCAAAGCATAAATGAGTTTTAGTGACTGCACAGTGGATGGGATTCAACTTAATATGAAAATATTTGAGTACTGATTCTGGGAAAGACTCTGTTAAGTACTGCCTAAGATTCAGAAAGGGAAAGACAGGCCCAGTGCTAAGTAACTTAGAGTCCAGTAGGGTACATACAGCTGAGGAAATGATTGTCCCAGAGACTGGGAGGCAGGAGTATGGAGTTGATTAATAAGAAATTCAGAATCTCAGCAACTTATGAGATTGAGGCTGGATGTTCACAGGATTGAAGCAACTTAGGCAATTTAGTGAGACCTTGCTTCAAAATAAAAAGATCTGGAGGTGTAGCTCAGTGGTAGAGTATTCCTGGGTCCTCCTTAAAAAAAAATGGGGGGAAAAGCAATGAGGGCCCAAAAGCACATGGGAATATTTTTAAGGCATCATGAATTGGCGACTATGGGTTAGAAATTTATTGAATAAATGTTATTTGGAAGAAAAGGGGACAGATTCAAGGATGCTGCACACGTTGTAATCCTAGATTACTGGCAGGATGGTCATGCCTCAATAGAAATAAGGCAGCAGGAAGAACTGGTTTTGTAGTCAAGCATAATCTCACCCATAGGTTAAATAGGCCATCCACCAGATGGCTGGAAACATGGGACGCTACAATGGGTGAGGGAAGGGACTGAGTCCTGAGATATAACTGGAAAAGTGGAAAAATAAAATTGTAGTTATTTAAATATGATGGGTGGACAATTTTGAGAAAATGGCAAATACATTAATGATAACAATCTGGTTATCAGAGCTTTGAAATTTCATGGCCAATGTTTTATTATAGTTTCTTTAGATGGCATATAAGTTCCCACTTTGGAATTTTTATATTTTTTCCATTTGTATTTGATAATTTATTTCCCATATTTTTGAGATATCATTTGTATTTCTCTTAGTTATCTTGAGAGCTATACTCACATAATTTTGAATACTTTCTCCTTTCTTTGAAAGGTATTTCTCTGAATACCCAGTCTAGACTTCACATTTTATCACTTCTTTCTGTTACTTATATCCTGAATGATTTCCTCCTCATAGTGGAATCATTGGCTCCCAAGTGTCCTTGTTTTGAGCTTACATAATTTCCAGGGGGAAGGTGAACAATGTTGAAAAACTTGGGCATTGAGGTCAAATAAAGCTAAGTGTGACTTCCTCATCTGACCTCCTTTTCCATAGTGTTTGTGCCTAGTTTTTCATCTGATTTCTTGGGTATTAAATGAAATCATGGAGAGTGTTTCATACACCTTGGTCCTCCATTAATAGTTGGTAAAGTAGCAGATGAGATGATGATATTTATTTTATTTAAATCTCAGTAGGTTTCCCATGATTCTCTATGTTGCAGATGTAGATATATGAAGGAGAATGGGGTCCTTCATGGAAAAGAAGTTGAATGATTACTTAGTTCACTTCCTTCATTATGCTCACTTTCTCAATTCTTGAAAAACCTGATAGAGACAACAGACACATACCCCCTTGGACCTGTGTAGTCATTGTTTTCCCATAGTTCTGACTCCTGTTGTGGCATGGACATAGTCACCACTGCCTCTGTGAGAACTTATAGGAACCAGGTGGTTTTCATATTCATAAAATGTGAATATAGCCAACTATCAATTGTAGCCTTATTATTTAGAGTGACTTGATTCTGGAGTTTTCTCTCCCAGTGTCTTTCTTTCGCCCATATCTCTAACTAATTTCTGTAAAAGAGAATGAGCCATGGCAGTGATGAAATATCAAAATAGTTAATGTTGGTTCATTTTAGCTGCTCACCAAGGTACTGTTTTTGTTTTGTTTTGTTTTTTGGTGCTGGGAATTGAGCCCAGGGGCTCTCTACCAGCCCTTTTATGTTCATCTTGAGATAGGATCTAGCTAAGTTGCTGAGGCTGGCCTCAAACTTATGATCCTCCTGCCTCAGCTTCCTGAGTTGCTGGTATTACAGGTGTGGGTTTTGTTATTACCACCAAATAATTTCTGAGAGCAGGCAGAGAAGTTGCATTATTTATTACAAACTTTGTCAGAATAATGGTTCCTTCATCTGTCCATTTATGGAGGCTGTTCCTAACTCCTTTTATGGTTAGTTAGAAGTAGCGACTGTATAAATCAAATAAATGTTATCAAGTAAAAAAAATTAGAAATTTTGGGATAAATTCAGTCTAGGATTTTTTTTACCATTATGATTATTTTAAAAATCATGACTTTTGATATTGTCTCCCAAACTTTTGAGAAAAATATAATAGCTGAAAATTTCATATTTTCAGATGGTGTCATCTTTAATGTAACACCGTGTCTGTTACTATAAATAAAATTGTAGTCATACTACTTTTTATTTTATTCCTTTAAAATTTTATCAAGTATCAAATTTCATGAGATGATAATACAATATAGAGAGATAAGATTCTTAGAGTTTCATGGTAGCTTGCTTGAACTATTTTTTTTCTTGTAGATTTTTCTTGATTGATAACATGGGCATAGAGAAGAAAAGAATTAAAAAGAACTATGTGTTTCATTTTTTGGAAAGGGATTTCATAAACTTAGTTTGGGGACACTTGAGGATATCTTAGCTAATCTTAGAAAATGAATGTCAGTTTTCTTAAAATATTTCTAAAATTGAATAAAATTAACTTTTTTGGAGAAACTTATTTCTTCTTGGAAAGGGGCAGGATGCTCTGTAATCAGATGGGCTGGCGTGGTCTGAGAAATATGTGTGATTAAAATTCTTCCTTAGTACTCCCCCCGCATCATGCTTGCCCATCAACTTTATAACAAATGAACGCTGGGTCTCATTGTGAGAGAAATGGGAAATGAGAGAGATTGAGGTCCAGGTGGTGAATTGTCTGGATATGAATAAACAGGGATACAAGGAGGAAAGAATAAGAGAAAACCCATACTTTTGAATGAAAATATAGTTGTTTTCCTCAGTCTTTTCTTTGTGATGCACATGCTTGAATCCAAACACATCTCAGAGAATTAAAATAATGAAATAACACATAGTCTTCCTATGAAAAAAGCTGTGTTCCTTTAAACAGCAGGTACTTATCTTTTCCCCTAGTGTATATGTCAATTTTGTTCAGATTTCTGAGGTTATAGTATTTACTGCTGTTTATTAGTGCTTGGCTGTGTTGCAGGCATTGTATAAATACTTTGTATTTATATTTTCTCCTTTAATGTGTTTATACCCACATGAACATGCGTCTGCAAATACAGTAATAGTAATAAATGATGCTAACTTTGCTAATAAGTAGACACCAAAGTTGGGAGTGGTCAACTCTCTGATTCGAATGTTTGGTGGAGTAATTAGGAAAGACTTCATGGAAGAGGTAGCACTTGTTCTATTTCTTGAAAGATCAGGAACTTGTTGAAATCAGAAGACAATTTTAACACAAGAAGAAGATGAACTGGTCTGGCTGGAGGTTGAAGCGTAAGAAATTAATGTGTACATTTTTCTCATAGGTAGGAATGGTGGCAAAGAAAGCCAATGGATACTTTTAAGCAGAAGAGTCATGTCACTGAGTTTAAATGTTAACACACTCTGAGAGTGATGTGGAGGGTAAATTTAAGAAGATGATATTGCATATACCAGGTTAGATAGGATGGAGATCTAATGGAAAAAGATCTCTTTTTCAGTGAGAAAGAGGAGAGGGGCATAAGCTCTAGAGGTACCAAATAAACAGAACCAAAGGGTTGTAGTGTTCAGTTGATGTGGAGTCAGGGATGGGAGAGCAGTGGTGTCTAGGGTGACCCTGGATTGTGATTGAAACAACTGGTTGTCGTCAACCAGAATGGAGACCGATAGATGGAGAGAATACAGTGAGTTCACTTTGAAATGCGAACTTTCCCATTTACCTAATATATGGCCATGGAAATGTTAAAAAAGGAGTTGGTGGCAGGTTTGTTGAATAGAGATGGGTCTACTGGAAACCTTGATTTGAAGTCACTGGCAATAGCTAAAACTTTGGAGTGGCTTATCAGGAAGAAAATGTGTGGTATAAAGAGGTGGAAAAAAAAAAACCCACTGGGGTGTAAATACCAGGGCATAGGAAGAGATGAAGAGGGCTGGGAACACAGCTTAGTAGTAGAATATTTATCTAGCATGGGTAGAGCCCTGGGTTCCATCCCTAGATCTACTGGTGGTGGTGGGTCAGGGGCACAGGCACAAGAGAGTAGAAACAATTATGGAGGTTTTGAGAGTGTCAGGTGGCACTAAAACAAGGGGAGAAAGAGGAGGAAATAGCATGAAATGATGCAGAAAGTCCATCTGTATTTGGCTATCTGGAGGAAATGTAGCCCAGGTCACTTCTGTCCGTTTGTTGGAACATTTGTTGTGGGTAGCAACGTGGGTATTGCCATTAAGGCTTACTCTCAAAAATGGCTATGGAAATATAAGGGACACAATATTTTCACTAAGAGAAGTTTTGGGTTTTCTTCATCAGAGACTCCAGCATGCTCAGGTTTCTGAAAAGAAAACTGGGCAGGGTGCAAATAAGGGAGAAGGTGGAATGATTGGCAGAGTAAAGCTCCTAGAGATAAAAAAGCATGTCTCTTCTGAGCCTGGGTACAGGTGTATGGGAGATCTGAGGGTGGGATTTACAGGGATGTATAACTGATGACCATTTTGGTCTCTTGGCAGAGACACTTATGGGAATTTAGAGAATTAAGGTAAGGCAAGTGATGTCTT
Organism: Urocitellus parryii; assembly: GCF_045843805.1. Classification (NCBI taxonomy): domain Eukaryota; kingdom Metazoa; phylum Chordata; class Mammalia; order Rodentia; family Sciuridae; genus Urocitellus; species Urocitellus parryii. The sequence continues at coordinate 42,912,099 of NC_135537.1, forward strand.
TGAGATCAGCATAGCCTTATTTTTGACTTTCTTTCCTTACCTTGTCTTGTACCAAGCTGGATAAGCCCCGGTTCTTCTAATCTTGAAAGCCTTCTTCATTTTCTCTTGCCTGGTTGGTGTTTGCCTTATCCCATCTTACATCTGACCTTGACCTCAGGGTCAACTCTTGGCTATTAACCCTCCCATTGTACCTCTGATTGAGGGCACCTCCCTGTCCCTTTCCTCACTGGTTCAGGGCTGGCTCAGGGTCCACTGTTGGCCTGTTGAAAGCTAGAATACTGCCTTCCTCCTTTTTTCCCTACAGATATTGCAGTACCAGACACTGTTCTAAGACTGGGACACAGCAGGGCTGGGGTGAGAGGGAAGCTGAAGTTTGGAGAAAAGGATCTAAAAGAATTTTGAGTCTTGTAACTATTGTGAAGGAAGCAAAGGGGTGAAAATCCTGCTAGTTAAGGTGGCCAGGAAGGATTGATCCCCTGAGGAGGGGACATTGACTGTTGAAACATAAAAGGTAAAAATGAGCTGACCATTTGTAGAGGGGAGCAGGGAAATGACAATTTTTTTTTTTTAATTTTAAGTCGGATATAGTGGCTCGTGTCTGCAATCTCTTTGACTTGGGAGGCTGAGGTCAACCTCAGCAATATAGTAAGACCCTGTCTCAAAATTTTAAAAAATAAAATAAAAAGGGCTGGATGTAGCTCAGTGGTAAGGCGTCCCTGGGTTCAGTCCCCAGTGTGAAAAAATTTTTTTCTTCTAGTATTTATTGTATTTGTAAATAGACATTCCATAAACATTAGAATGTTTGAATAAGAGGGAAACTTTGGGATCTGTTTGTGATGTTATTGTGCCTCACCCACTGGTCCTTCTTTGGTTCCCGAAAGCTCTGTAAGACCTGTATCAGATAATTCCTTAAGTCAAGGCTTGTTTGTTTTTTTTTTTAAATAAAGGTAATAACTGGTAATGCAGCTATTACTGAACACCTAGTATGTATTCATGGTTAGAAAGAAGGGAGGAACAAGATGAAAGCATATTCTCTTCATTCAACTGCATGGTGGTTGCCTCTGCCCACCTTTCCTCCTGCCATCAATATCAGCGGCCTCTCAGCAGTGGTCATACTAGGACAGGGTGGTTAAGTGTTGATGCATTGATGAGATCATTTGTTTTAGAATCCTCAGGTGATTCTGACCCACTAGCTCAAAATCACCTGTTTTAAGAGGGGAACGTGTGTGTGCTTGCATGTACATGGGTGTGTATATGGTTGTGTACATTTGAGCTTGCAGTTAGCCCACCACCATTATATGGATTAGTTTAAATGGTTACTAGGACTGTCATCCCAGAAGTAGACATTTGGGGGAGAGATGAAGCTCAAGACTTTGGACCTGGTGGATGTCACAGTTTAATATCTAGATATATAATTTCCAGATTTCTCAGCAGTGAAATGAATAGGTAGTGAAAGAAAGGTAAACAAAGAATAGGAAACCACTGAAGGTAAATGGTGCCAACCTCGTGATTTTGTGTAAGGTCGGGCCAAGTAAGGTGACATAAATTATCATCTACCAATGCAAAATCCACAGTTTTATTGCTAGTCCAATATTGTTCATGTTACTGTTCTTCACAGGAAAGTGATGAAGATAATAATCTATGAAATGTTTTATTAGTCTTCATTAATTTGCTCAGAAATATTGACTAGTGGTCTTTGAGAAGGAAAAGACACTCTGGTCTCTCAAGGAGTGTCAACATTCAGAATCACAGTGGACTTCTATGGTGGTATTAATCATGTACCAGAAATTCTATCCCTTTGCCTTTTAAGGAAGTAGTAGTGAGATTATCATAGGGCTGATTTGGGGGTTATTATTAGTAACAAGTTAATAATAACACTGGGAAGCTGGGCATAGTGTTGTACACCTGTAATACCTCCTTGGGAGGCAAAGGCAGGAGGATCCCAAATTCCACGCCAGCCTCAGCAACTTAGTGATACTGTCTCAAAATAACAAAATTTAAAAACTGGGGATATCGCTCAGCAGTAAAATGCCCCAGAGTTCAATCCCCAGTACTACTACTATTACCGTTACTGCTATTGCTACTAATTACTACAACAAAAACATGAGAGATCTGTGATTGAGATCGACTTCCTTTGTATTTGGAACATTTATTACTTTTGTGATTAATTTATCTGACAAATAGTATCAATGAAGTGGTTTTCTTGAAAATGACCTTATAGATCTCTTGCAGGCACCATTTTTCATTTGTACCTGGAATTCTCTTTGCAGTTGTCCATCAATGCTACGTTTGATTTTCCCCCATTGTAATTCTTCATCAGCTCGGAGAAGACATCTCTAGTGCTATATGAAATATAAATGATTCCTAGTGAATTGATGGGAATTTAGGCTGTCATCTTAACTTAATAACATATATACCTACACTTAAAGGATGAATACAGATGAGACTGTATTAAGGACTTAATGTGAAATTTATTTGGGCATTCACTTGAGAAACGTACCTGGAACTTAAGGAGGTGTGTGAACTGTAAAAGTGTATTATGCAAATTGTAGCTAGTCAGAATTCTGTGGTTCTGGGTTCCCCAGTGGTCTTCCTGATAATAAAAGGCATTCTTGGTTTTAAAATGTCTTAAAATAAGAGAAGTGAAAACAGACTTAGATGCAATTGAGTACACATATGCAGATATTCCTTTGGTAAACAGATCTTGGGCTTCTGTCCTTAGGGAGTATTTATCAGCAATTAATTATTAGGGCACTTCCTCCAAATTACTTTATTAATTAAAATAAGCTCATGGACCTCCATGAAAAATCATATTATGCAAAATATTAGCTGAAGCAGGGACTGTGTTAAAAAATGATGAATATGGGGCTTAAGGTGTAGCTCAGGAGTCGAGCACTAGCCCCACATGTTCAAGGTCCTGCATTCAATTCCCAGGGGGGGAAAAAGAATGAATGTAAATGTAAAATTAAAACAACTGCTTAAGGTTTATGGGCCTGATCTTCCTATATACTGAAGGCATTAATCCAAGGAGAAATTTCCATGTAAATATATGTTTTCAGTTCTCTATTAGTGTGTAAATATGATTATATGTAAAGAGTTTACTACTGTAATTTATAGGCTCTCCAAACTTGTCTTTGGGAACCCTCCTAGAGGACTCAACATTTTAGTGAAGCTGCCTTATTGGAAAGGGTGGTATTTTTTTGTGTGCCCCCCTTGAATGCTTTATAAATAATTTAATCATTTATTTGGGCTATTTATATTTTATTTATTAATTTATGTTTTGGTACCAGGGATTGAACCCAGTTGTGTTTAACCACTGAGCCACATTCCAAGCCAGGATGAGGCTGAGTTGCTCAGGGCCTTGCTAAGTTACTGAAGCTGGCTTTGAACTTGTGATCCCCTGCCTCAGCCCCTGGAGCTGCTGGGGTTAAAGGTGTGTGCCACTGGGCCCAGCTGTTTAGGGGTTTTCTTCTCATGGTGGTCTACCTTGTGAACCACTGGATCTTTATTCAGGAATTTATTTATTTAAATACCACCTCTGGATCTTTATTCAATAAATACTGATGCTGGACACTGTTGGATAATTGAAGTACCAACGTGAATAAGGCACTTTCTTTTCCTGTGTTTATACATTAAGCATTTTCATGTAATAAATACATGAAACCTCTACATGAAACCTCTATAGAGAACCTCACCTCTTGAAACCCTCTCTTTCCTTTTTGGTTGTCTGAATTTCAGTTTTCACTCCTTCAATCTGAAGCTGACCAGCCTTCTTGGTGGAGATCCAAATAAAAGTATATTCATCCTTTCATTCATATATATACATATATATATATGTATATATGTATATAACAAATAATTTTGTTTCTAGAAATCTGGATATGCTAGATTTTACTTGAATTGACATTAAGGTACTCACTTATTTACTCATCACTCACCAAGAAAAAAGACTTCTGTTACCAAGTGTAATAGAGTACCTTTATTCCATGGCATTATTTATTTATTTAGTAAATAAGTAAGTACTGGGGATTATACCAAGGGGTGCTGTATGTCCCCAGCTCTCTTAATTTTTTTTTCCCTTGAAACAGAGTGTCTCTAATTTGCCTGGGCTGGTCTTGAATTTTCAATTCTCCTGCCTCATTCTCTCAAGTTTCTAGGATTACAGATGTGTGCCACTGTGCCCAGAAATGCATGGTTTCATGCCATTCATCCTAGATTCAGAGATATTATTCAGGGGATTCAGAATTAGTTCATTATAGTTTTAAAAACAGCAAAAAAGATGATGATGATGATGATAATGATGATGATTATTTAACTGGGGATTGAACCCAGGGTCGCACTCAATTACATCCCCACCCCTTTTTATTTTTTTTATTTTGAGAGAGAGGGTATTGCTAAATTGCAGAGGTCTGTGTTGAATCTGTGATCTTCCTACCTCAGCCTCCTGAGTCCTTGGGATTACAGGTGTGAACCCCAATGCCCTACTAGAAAAAAGTTTTTCACAATGTAATTGACAGTTTATTTGAAAGCTCTAGCCCATTGCAAACCACTGACATAGAGATAGCCATTCTTAGTATCCTGATAGAGATTCATCTTTTATATATCTCTTCAGACTTTTATTTGCAAACATGTTCGTCTTTCTGACAATAGATTTTTAAAAAACAGGATCTTGTAAAGCATGTAGATTTGTAACTTTTTTCCTTCACTTAATGTGTTTTAAAGATCTTTTTAGTGTAAATATACAAGTCATTATATTTCTTTTTTTTTTTAAAGAGAGAGTGAGAGAGGAGAGAGAGAGAGAGAGAGAGAGAGAGAGAGAGAGAGAGAGAGAGAGAAATTTTTTAATTTATTTTTTAGTTCTCGGTGGACACAACATCTTTGTTGGTATGTGGTGCTGAGGATCGAACCCGGGTCGCACGCATGCCAGGCGAGCGCGCTACCGCTTGAGCCACATCCCCAGCCCAAGTCATTATATTTCACTGTATGGTTGTGTTTGAATTTCAGTTGCCAATTGGCCATTGTTTTTCTAAACTCCTTATTATAAACATCTTTGTATACTTGATATTATATATCTATTTAAAAAAATTCCAAAAAGTGGAATTGATATATTAGAAACTTATAGTGTAGGCCTGATTATCCTACAAGAAAATAATCATTTATAAAAGTGTGCTAAAGTGTTATTTTTACCTTAACTAGTTAAAAAAAAAAGGAATCTTTTTTTGAAACAGATGATTTTGTTTGAATAAATAAAAAATACTTTTCCCCCCAAAGGACTATAGGTCTTTATATTTCCTTTCTGCATTTCCTATGTCTTATTTATCAAGACTGTCAGTTTCATTGTTATCTCATACCAAGTAGCTTTTTCCTGGTTTGTTTCTGTATTTATGGTACATTTTGCTCTATTCAGTTTATTAGTAAGTGATATTATTGGTTTTGCCTTTTTTTAAAATCATGGTTAGACTTTCCTAGTCCTAAAATTATATAAATATGCACTTGTATATTTAATATTTAAAAAATTTATATTAGTTTTTGTTCCTATGGGAACTCATGAATTTGAATACAGTAGTGCTGACTTATCCTCAGGGGCCTATGTTCCAAGACCCCCAGTGAAGGCCTGAAATTGTGGGTAATACCAAATCCTATAAATGCTGGTTTTTTTTCTATATATACATGCCTATGATAAAATTTATGTATATATGTATGTATCTATGTTTGTTTGTTTGTCCTGGGGATTGAATACAGGAGTGTTTAACCACTGAGCCCTATCCACAGCCCTTTTTACTTTTAATTGAAACAGGGTCTCACTAAATTGCTGAAACTGACATTGAACTTGGGATCCTTTTTGCCTCAGCCTCAAGAACCACTGGGATTTAGGCATGTGCTACTGTGCCCGACCAAAGTCTAATTTATAAACTAATTACAGTTAAAGATTAGCAAAAATTCCTAGTAATAAAATGATTATAACAATATATTATAATCAAAGTTATATGAATATGTTCTCCCCTTTTAAAAAAATATCTGATGTAGCCAGGTGTGGTGGTGCACAATTGTAATCCCATAAACTCAGGAGGCTGAGGTAGGAGGATTGCTGGTTCAAAGCCAGCCTCAGCAAAAGTGAGGTGCTAAGTAATTCATTGAGACCCTGTCTCTAAGTAAAATACAAACTAGGGCTGGGGAATGTGACTCAGTGGTTGAGTGCCTTTGAGTTCAATCCCCAGTACAAAAAAAAAAAAAAAAATCCTGATGTAACTGGGTCTGTTAGTGCATGTTTCTGATCTGAGTTACTTGGGAAACTGAGGCAAGAGGATGACAAGTTCTATGTCAGCCTGTCTCAAAATAAAAAAAATAAAAAAGCCTGGGGATGTAGCTGTGTGTGGTAGAGCACCCCTAGGTTCAATCTCCAGTACTGTAGAAAAAAAAAAAAAAAGGAAAAGAAAACCACCCCCCCCCCAAACCCCTCATACTTATTTGCTCTTCTTTCTGTGATGATAGAAGTGATGAGGCAAAGTATGATGAATGACTAGGCATTGTGACATAGCATGAGACTAGTTAGTCAGGCTTACTTGAACTCAAGCACTTTAGTACTGCAACAGTCCCTCTGATAATGAGGACAGCTATGAAGTGACTAACAGGTAAGGAGCGTATGGTGTGGACATGCTAGACAGAGATTGTTCACACCCAGATTAGGGCAGAATGTAATGAAATAGGACAGTAGATTTCGTCATGTTATGTAGAATGCCTTGCAATTTCAAGCTTATGAATAGTTTATTTCTGGAGTTTTCTATTTAATGTTTACCAGGAATGACAAAATTCATGGAAACTGAGACTTCAGATAAAGGAAAACTACCATATGTAAGACAGAAGCTTACTGAAAAAAAAAAATGTTGTCTAGTAGTTCCTAGGAATGTTTAATGAACTCCTTTATCTTTCTTTCTCACTAAAGAAAAGTCATCTTGATCAAACACGGAATTTTTAGGTAAATATGTATCCATTTGTGAGGTTCATATTTTTTCTGCTTATTTAAAATATTTATTTGTTTATTTTTCTACCGGGGATGGAACTCAGGAGCACTTAACCACTGAGCAATATCCCCAGCCCTTTTTTCATTTTTTATTTTGAGACAGGGTCTCACTAAGTTGTTGAGGCTGGCTTTGCACTTGTAGTCTTCCTGCCTCAGCCTCCCCTCTTGCTGGGATTATAAGCATGCACCACCATACCCGGCTTATTTATAGTTTTAATGTTAGGTTAAACTTATGATGTTTCATTTTCAAAGTTTTCTATTTTAATTTTTATTTCAAATTAACTTCTAAAATATCCATAAAATTCCAGAAAAAAAAATCTGTTGGTGTTTTGTTTGGTATTATATTAACTTTGAGGAATGGAGCATTTACAGAATGTGGGTAGAATACACAACTTGACAATGTAAAAGTTTTAAAATGGTTTAGTATAAAAAACTAAGGCCATGTGCACAGTCCTTATATTTAGCCCCTAGAGATACAGAATTGAAAAGGTGAGGACCCTTTATCCTCACTAGCTTTTATAATTGTGTGGTGAGTATAGTAGATTTTGACAGATTCAGATTTTTAAAGTCTTGCTTCTGAAGGAGGTGACTATGGAGGGGCTCTAGGCAGGGAGGGCCTAGAGGTACAGAAAACAGTTCAGAGGCTCAGGAGGCTTTGAAGGTTCAGGTCAGAGGTGAACTGAGGGCAAGTCTTAAAGGCATTTACAAGTGGAATTGATGAGATATTGGGATGGGTTGAACTAGGAACAAAAACAATGGAGAGGGAGAAGTTTTAGGATGATTGTGGTGTTTGGGGCTTGGTCAGCTTGTCGGAAAATGACATTCAGCTCAGGGATTGAAATACAAGATGTGAAATGGATTTCCAAAGGAAGGTGGTAGGTTTGGTTCTAAATATGACTGCTCATGGGCTATCCAGATAGAGTTGTTAAGCAAGTAATGGGCTCACTTAGGAGACTGGGCTTCCCTGAAAGAATTTTTTGCATGAGATGTGAAGGTCTAGGTTGAGACTCATAGGATGCAGCTATTTCAAAAGATGAGGAGGTGAGGAAGGACTGGATCCATGACACTTCATTGAACCTTCTACAGGTGACCAGAATAATGATGCCACTGGACAAAAGGAATAAGAAATGACTAAACAGGTCACAGCATACCAAGAAGTCAAGTGAGCTGGAGACTGAAATAAAACCTGGTAGATGAACCACAGAAGATTGCTGGAGTGGTGTAGGTAGAATGGTGTTGATGGAAGCCCCATTGTAACTGGAGTGAGGTATAAACATGCAAGATGGTTGCATTATCATCAGAAGCCTTTATTTTGTTATTGCTATCACTAAAGAAATAACTTACCTTCCTTGAGTAGTAAATTTTGAGTTGAGATGAGTTTTCTGGGCTAGTGAAAAGCCCTAAGGTCAGATGACGTTTGCAACTGATTAAAGCATTGAAGTGTGAGAAGGGACTTAAGAAACAAGCAGAGGTTAAATCTATCTGGGTTGTAGGTCATTTGAATAGTTTTGGATTTTATCCTCAAGGATGTTGAATCATTGGAACATTTTAAACTGGGGAATCTCTTGATCCTATTGTTACAATGTGTAGTTCTGGAGTAGTGATTTAGTTTTCATATTTTTTGCTCATCATCTGAACTGGAATCATGAGTTTATGGATGGTTTAATAAATACTTTTAAATAAATGCCTTTCATTTTTTTTTTTTTTTGGTACTGGGGATTGACCCCGTAGGTGTTTTACCACTGAACTACATCTCTGGTCATTCTTATTTTGATTTTTATTTTTTGAGACAGCGTCTTACTAAGTCTCTGAGGGTCTTACTATGTTGTTGAGGCTGGCCTCAAAATGGTGATACTCCTGTCTCAGCCTTCCGAGTTGCTGGGCTTACAGGCATGTACCACTGTACCCCATGAAATGAGTACTTTTAAAAAAAGAGTGAATATATTTGTTTTTGAGAAGATCATTCTCTTTGTCTTATGATAAATAGATTGCAGCTTGGTGGTAGAGTTTATGAAGACAAAATAGCTTCTGAAAAAGTTAAAGTGGATGATGGTAGTGGCTTATGTGAAGATGGGGACGTGGATAGGAGAAGCACAGGGCGGAAATAGAATAATTTGATGGTGGCAGGTGTGAGAGAGGAGGAGCGTGGGATGTTTCACATATGAGGAGAAGAGTATCGCTTAGTTGAGTTTACCTTTTCCTATATTCTTCAACTGCAATATGGTTTTGGTCTTTGACATCATCACACGCCTCTCTATTCCAACTCATACCCTGTTTGTTACTAAGCTCTGTGGATTCGGCAAAGACTTGTAAAATATCTCCTGAATTTTCCCTCTTCTCCCTCCTGTAGCCATTGCCATGCTAGATATTTATATCACTTTTTTTTCCCAGACTCTTGATATCATCCACTCTTCCTGCCTTTCTTATCCTATTTTTTCTTTGCTCCAGGTGTACCCATAATAAAGAAATGTGCATGCCATTCGGCTGCCTGAACACTTGGTTCCTGTCCCATGGCCTATAATGTGAAGTATAAATGAGCAGTGCTTTTTTTTTCTTGTACATTCAATTAAATTCAAGAGATATTCATTTAAACCTGGCATGGGTGGTGTACGCCTATAATCCCAGAGACTTGAAAGCTGAGGGAGGAGATTTTGCAAGTTCAGCCTTGGCTATTTAGGAAGACCCTGTCTCAAAATAAAAATAAAAAAGGTATAGGGATCGGTTCAGTGGTGGAGGACCCCTAGTTTTAAACCCTGGTACCAAAATAAAAAAAAAAATTATTTAAGATCCTGCTCTTTACTTGTCTGTGGTTTAACCAGAGGTGCATGCCCTGAGCACCTGTGTGCTTTTCTGCCTTGACATACTAACTGCTCTCTGGATGACTGTCACTGACTATACTGGAGGTCTATGCTACCATTTTCCTTCAGAAGCTCCTTGGACCCTCTAGAACCTTGAGAAAGATGTCACTGGAGCAGAAGTTATGTATACTTTTAAAACTGTAAAAGGCTTGGATCCCTAATTAATGATTTTTTTTCACCTTCTGGAATGATCCACTATTTGGCAACCAAGTGTTACTTAGATACTTATGTTCTGTTTCTGGGCCCCTCTGATGCCTGTGTCTTTTTCCACTCCTTACACAGCAGGTGATAACTTTCCTATTATGTGGGCAATTTGGCTTTTTCTTAAGTATTTTTATTTCAATAATGCAGTGGAAATTTGCAGATTGTCTGTGCCAGAGATCTTAAACTTTTCTTATTTAAACTGGAGACCCCTTTTTTTCCCTGTGGTCTTAAACAGGACTCTGTAGTAGAAAGCAAATGAACATGAACTACATTAGCTGAAGTGAGATAGCAAGGCCCAACACCTCTTGATACCCACCGCCCCAATAGCTTGGTAGCTGTACCTCCTCATGATTAGAATAAAGAGCAGGAGTCCCGGGAGTTAAGGTAATAGTAGCCATGGGAGGGATGACATTTCTAAGAGACTTGAACATAACAAGTAATGCTGAGAGTCCAACAGTATCCCCATGACCAGAAGTTCTTTCCCTCTCAAAATTATTATTAATTCTTCTGCTAGAACTATCATTTCACTATTTGTTAATGTTTATAATGCTTTCTCTTTTTTTTGATGTTCGGCAGGGCATCTCTCTCTAAAAATAAACAAATTGGTTTAGATTATTTCTTGCTTTTGCTTCTCTGAATTTCTGTCTAGTTGAATGGGTGTGTGCTTCAATCCTATCTGCTTTACACATCCTCTGTTCCACCCTAGGGGACCATGGATTACTTAGAAGCCTTTGGCTATTTTGGTAAAAACTAGTTTTGCTTCCTCCCTCTCTTGCTTCCTCCCTTTCCTTCTCCCTCCCTTTTTTTCTTTCCTTCCTTCCTTTATTCAATAATCTTCATCTCACTCTTTTAAATCTAAGATCTCATTGCATTCTTTTAAAAGCTGAGGAAGTTGGAGTAACAAATCAGACAAAATTTTGTGTTATTTGATCTGACATTCTGGTTGGGGAGACATTTGAAAATCGGATAACATATCATGTATAGCTAGATTATTTCTGTAGAGTAAGGGAAGAGGAACTCCTATTGTTCCTAATAGAGAAGATCCAAATTGTTTTCTATTTGGTTTTTCCATAAATAGTACGGATTGGTATAGGTTTTCCTTGGTCTTTACCAGGTTTGTTTTTTCCTTCCTTTCCTTCTTTCCAGGGAATGAACTCAGGAGTGCTTTACCACTGAGCTACATCCCCAGGGCCTTTTATTTTTTATTTTGAGATAGGTTCTTGCTAAGTTTGCTGAGGCTGGTCTTGAACTTATGATCCTCCTGCCTCAGCCTTCCAAGTTGCTGGGATTATAGGTATGCACATCAAGCCCAGCTACCTGGTTTCCTTCTTAACCAGAGTTCATATACCCTAAATGCACAGTGAAATGCTTCAGGTTGTCATCTCTGATTCTGGGTCAGTTTCTGACTTCCCCATCTAAAGGCTGAGACCTTAGCCTTGTTCTCATTAGCTTGGTTATCCTGGTGTTTATTAATAACATGGACTAAAAAAGTCTTATGCTCAGGCTTGCTCTAAGTTTAAGCTTACTTAGATGAGTCTTCAGGTTTCAAAACTGTTATTTTTGTTCCTGTCTCATAATCCAATGGAATCACCAACAGACACTCAGAATACAAATCAAGTGAAAGCCATGAATGGCAATGGAAGGTGGTTCAGAAGAGGCCAAAGGAGTTCCTCCTCCCCTCCCTATACCCTTGTGGGCTGCTTTGTCACCTCCACATACTTCTGCCACACAGTATTTCTGGGGTAGCATTTTAGCACCATTTATTCTACAAGGTGTTGTCCTTTTGTGATAACAGAAATGTTCTAGAACTGGCTGTCTGGAGCCAAATGCTCTGTAACTGCCCTTCTAAGATGGTAGCCATGAGCCAGATGTAGTCATAGCTGTTTTGAGCACTTGATGTGGCTAGTGTGACGGAGGAAGTAAATTTTAAGGTTTATTTAACTTAAATAGCACCCACATGTTATTCCAACATGGACTATCATATTGAAAAGTGTAGTTCCAGTACATCTGATAGCCCTAGATTTAACATGCACTGAATGTGTTGTGTTTTCCAGTTTTCCTGATCACAGACGATAATAATGAACCCTGAGAAGGACTGGAGTAAGTTTTGATTTATAACCTTTGGCAAATTGTTCAAGCCCTTTGGGCCTCAGGTCCTTTTTTTATGCAGTGAAAAGATTTATAGTAACTTTTCACTGTAAGGTCTAAAATGAGATAAAACATGCCATGGCTGACTTATCCTGTCAGGGTTTTTGTTTGTTTTAGGTTTTGTTTTTGTTTTGGATTATAAGAATAAAATGTTCATTGTAGAACAGAGGAAAATAGTAAGGAAAAAAAAATCTGTAATCTCATCATGGATAGAACAACAACAGAAAAACTTGAATGTAGCAAATAGTGTATATTTTTGGTTCATCAGATGCTTTTTTAGGGGTAGGCACAGTGGTGCATACCTATAATCCCAGAAGCTTGGGAGGCTGAGGCAGGAGTATCACAAATTAAAGGCTAGTCTCAGCAATTTAGCAAGGCTCTAAGCAACTTGATGAAACCTGTCACAGTATAATAAATAAAAAGGGCGAGAATATACCTCACTGGTTAAATGCTCATGAGTTCCATCCCTGGTACCAAAGAAAAGCTCTCCTCTTTATTTCAATGATGTTATTTATGTTACACTGACACTATTATTGTCAGTAAGCTTTTGGAGACTCTGTAGGTCATATGTACATAAAATTGTCTTACATTACCTCCCCCACCCCCATTATAATTTACTAAAACATAGGGGATGTTCTGTGATTACTGAAAGGTGCTTAAAATTGTTAAATAATTTGCTAGCATTTGTATAGATTTATCTTTGGTGGCTTAATGTTTTCAGAATGTAAAATTTCTTTTTAGGATTACTTTTGGATAATGGGGGAGAAAGTACATGGATGATTTTGAGAGTTAAACTCTCATGTTTCCTGAAAGTCCTAAAATCTCAAAATTGAGACTACAGGCATGCTTTAAGATCTCACAGTAATAAACATTCATTTAAAATAATCAAATTTATTGAGAACCTTCTGTGTGTGGAGGACTATGCTAAGTGCCAGGAATCTAAAAACAGTAAGAACTGGGCATGGTGGCACATGCCTGTAATCTCAGCAACATGGGAGGCCAAGGCAGGAGGATTGCAAGTTCAAGCAACTTAGTGAGACCCTGTCTCAAAATAAAAAAATAAAAATAAAAGCACTGGGAATGTGTTTCAGTGGTTAAGCACCCCTGGGTTCAATTCCCAGTACAAACAAATAAGTCAGTAAGCCACTATTGTCCTTATGTGAATTATGGCCTACATACTGTGTGATTAGAGGGATCTAGACAATGTAGTATGAAAACACAGTATAGTCTGCACCAGCTGCAGATGGAAGAGTTGTCAGCAAAGGGTTTCTGGTAAAAATGACACCCAGATGGAGTTTTTAAAGGAATGATGGACAGACCAAGGCAATGTTGGTCGAAGAGTATTCGAGAAAAAAAGATGCAGTATGTATGAAAGCCTTAGTGAAGGGAAAATTCAAAGACCTTCAGTAATTTAGGATGGCATTGGAGATGGGAATGGAGTGGATGAGAGAAATGAAGCTGAGTCTGGAGCAGTTGTAGAAGTAAGATGTGTCACAAAGCTCCTTCTGTGCTCTATTAAGGAATGTCAACTTTCTATTCAAGGTTATAACAGATCTTTGAGGAGTACTACAAGGAGAGGAGCAGGGTCTTTGCTCACATTTTGACACATGTAGAAAAATGGCTGGATGTTGTTTGGAGGGGGGATAGAGATGAATGAGTGGCACAGGGAAGAGAATCCATTCAGCAATTGTTGGACAGGCCAGGTTGGTTGATGAGGCTTGAATTAGTGCAGTAGAAATTCATCCTCTGGATGTCTGGGTCTAGAACTTCTATTAGGCTAAAGTAATGGAAGGCATCCATAAAATGGCACAGTGTGAATAGAACCACTCTTTAAAGAGTGCTCTCTACCTCACGTCAGGCATTTGGCTAAGCATGTTGTTTATGTCGTCTGAGTTTGTTCCCACCACACATGGGGTTGAAAATACATGGTGAGTTTTACATAGGATATGGCAGAACTGATCTTCAAATCCTTGTTTATCCTCTGAGTCCAAGCCCTTTATAACCATGGTGGTACAAATAAGTTAGTAAGGAGAAGCCGTCGAGTGAAGATTTGAAGATGACCTAAGAAGGGACTTTGGGGAAGAATACCAGTAATTATCACAGAAGTGGAGAATTGAGAACTCTTAGATTTAGAAGGGGCACCCAAGAAGCAAGAGAAAACTGAGGAGAGAGTAGACTCATGGGATCCTGAGGCTGCTGATGATTCAAGGAGGAGGAAGTGGTAGGTGGTATCGGATGCTACAGATGATGCTACAGAGAAGCCAGATAATGGATAAATATATATATTTCTAAATATTTTTAGACGTAGATGGACACAATACCTTTATTTAGTTTATTTAGTTTTTTTTTTTTTTTAAATATGGTGCTGGGATTGAACCCATGGCTTTATGCTTGTAAGGCAAGCACTCTACCACTGAGCCGCAACCCCATCCCTGGATATATGCTTTGTGGATTAAAAACAAAGTGGCATTCTGGGGATATAGCTCAGTTGGTAGAGTGCTTGCCTTGCATGCATAAATCTGTGGGTTCAATCCCTAGCATCCCACACACGAAAAAAGTGGCAATTGTAAAATTGGGGTTAGAGGACAATTTTTTTTTGGGGGGGAAGGAATACTAAGGCTTGAATACTCTACCGTACCATTGAGATAGCCTCAGCCCTTTTTATTATTTATTCATTTATTGTTTTGGAGATAGGGTCTTGCTAAGTTGCTGAGACCGGGCTCGAATTTGCCATCCTCCTGCCGTGGCCTCCCAAAGTGCTGGGATTACAGACATGTGCCACCACATAAGGCTGGTTATTGGGTCTGCATTTATATAGTGAGGAAGTTTTTTTTATCAGAACCTCTTCCATAGGCTTTCCTTTGGGATTCATTGTTCAGAAGTGGACTTTAATACCCACTACTGATAAGAAGAAAGTGGTTAGTTATTTATTTTTCTGCCTCAAACTCCCCAGCCTCTGGGATGACAAGTTCGTGCCACGTGTAATTGATAACCTGATTAATGTAAAATAAGGAGGATCTTCCCCCAAGAACTAGGGAGAAATGGTGAGTACCTGAACAAATCAGGGCACTCTACAAGGGAGAGATGGTGATGGTGGTGTCTGGGACATGACCTAAGCTAAAGAGTCTGCATTTTATCCTGTGCATGACAGACTCTCCCAAAGAATTCATTTAAAATTTTTTTAAATTTAATTTTTATAGTGCCAGGGATCAAACTTGGATCTCACACATCTGTTTAAGCCAGTTCTCTATCACTGAGCCATACTCCCAGCTCTCCTCCCAAAGTTTTTATTTATTTATATGTTCTAGGGATTGAACACAGGGGCACTTTACCACTGAGCTATCAGTCTTTTTTTTTTTTTTAATTATTGTTTTGTTTTGAGACAGGGCTTCCCTTAGTTGCTGAGGTTGGCCTTGAATTTGTGATCTTCCTGCCTCAGCCTCTTGAATTGCTGGGAATGCAGGCGTTTGACACCTCTCCTGGCTTAAAGTTTTAGATTGCAGAAAAGATAAGATAAAATTTGTGTTTATGAAGTAACAATATTCATAAAACATCTATTTTCTTTTCTTTCTTTCTTTTTTTTCTCTGAGTACCTGGGACTGAACTCAGGCAGGAGCACTAGACCACCAAGCCACATCCCCACCCTATTTTTTATATTTATTTAGAAACGGGGCTTAGTGCCTCACTTTTGCTGAGGCTGGCTTTGAACTCGTGACCTTCCTGCCTCAGCCTCCTGAGCCACTGGGATTACAGGCTTGCATCACTGTGCCCAGCACCTGTTTTCTCCCCTCCCCGCTTTTTTTATTTTGGTACTAGAGATTTAACCCAGGGGTGCTTTACCCCTGAATTATATCCCCAGCGCTTTTTGCTTTTCAGTTTGAGATAAGGTCTCACTAAGTTGATTAGTGCTTTTCTAAGTTGCCAAGTCTGGCCTTAAAATTGCTATTCTCCTGTCTCAACCTTCTGAGATGCCAGGATTACAGGCATGGGATTTCATGCCTTGCTAAGGCCTATTTTCTTAGTCTGTTCATGCTGCTATAACAAAATACCTCAGAGTGAGTGAGTTATTTATTAAGTGAGTTAATTATTTATTTTCTGGTTCCGATGATTGCACCCAGGGCCTTATGCCTGCTATACAAGTGGTCTACCATTGAGCCCCATCCCCAGCTCTGAAGTGAGCAATTTATAAATAACAACAATCCATTTCTCACAGTTCTGGAGACCAAAATCAAGGCATCAGCAGATTTGGTGTCTGTTGAGCACATGGTCTGTATTTCCAAGATGTTGCCTTACTGCTAGAATTCTGGGTTGTCACAGGATGGAAGAGATGGAAGACAAATGGAGCCTACCTAGCCTACCTCTTGAACCTGTCGGTAATAAACCAATCCTGTCACTGAGGGCAGGGCCCTCATGGCTTAGGTACCTCTTAGAGGCTCCACCTCCTAATACTATCTCATTAGCAATATATGAATTTGGGGGAACATTGAGATATATAATATGACATGATGTAAAAGGTCACTCTTACACTTGCCTAAAACTGCACTAAGTTTGATTGCAGAGTTGAACTGAATTTCAGGCCTTTATTATCTTCCAATATTAGATACGGTCCCTGAATTAGTATTGGTTTGACTTAGGATTTTTTTTTTAATTTTACAGTGATGTGAGAGATACCTTCAGTAGAAATTATACTTGAAATTTTAAAGTTTGATCATTTTTTCTGGACTAAGTGATATGCGGTACCATGCTCTCTCACCATGCTGGGCAGCAGCAGCAAGCTGCAGCTCTGAGTCAGACACCTGATCCTGAGAGTAAACAACTGATATTCTACAGTGTACTGTGTTGCTAGGCTCTGATGTTTGGTAGTTAGGTGTATTAAATGCATTGATTTATGATATTTTCTACTTAACAATGGATTTATCAGGATACAACCCCATCAGCAGTCAGGGAGCATCTGTTCCTATATAATTCATGATGTCTTTCTATATTTTTGTGCCATTGATGGCATTTTTTTGGTCAGGGAATTAAGGGTTTTTTTTTTATACCAGATTTTGAACCCAGGTGTGTTTAACCACTGAGGCATATTCCCAGACCATTTTACATTTTTTTTTAAATTTTTATTTTGAGATAGGTCTTGCTAAGTTACTTAGGGCCTTGCTAAGTTGCTGAGTCTGGCTTTGAATTTGTGAACCTCCTGCCTCAGCCTCCTGAGCAGCTGGGATTAAAGGCCTGCATCATTACATTGGGCAAAATTAAAGTTGATTATCTTTGAACTGGCAGTAACACCCAGGGAATGGATTTGTGAAAATTAGAAATTTAACACTGTCCCTATAAGAACCTTGTGTGTATATATACTTAACTTATTAAGTATCCTCCTAAGGAAGAATTAAAAAAAATATTTCCATCAAGTTGACTACCTATTTTGCTGGTTGGAGTGGATACTATAGATACCTCCAACTGTATACAGATGACAGAAGAGAGGCAGGGGTTCTGTGGTTTGGTCAGTGCCTAGGGCAGCTAAAGAAAGCTGTAATAGGATGTGTGTGTTCTATAATGGGCAGTGAAGAATGTGCAAAATGGTGCAGGTCATTTTGGCTCAGGGAAACCACAGCATTAAAGCAAAAGGCAAAAAGTCAGGGAAGATATCGTGGTAGATAGAGCATAGATTTGAGGGAATAGCCAGGAGAACAAAGCTCACACCTGTTGGTGCCTGATACAAGTAGCACCATGCTAGGGTTTTGAACACATTTTTCTCATTTCTCACCACATATCTCTGAGTGATGAAGGATTGTATCCCCATTTTACTTCTGAGGGACTGAGGCTCAGGGTAAGCCACTAGTGGTTGTTGCCTGCTAGTGGTCGAGGAGTTCACATTTGAAGTCAGTTTGTCTTAACTTGGAAGTTGTCATAATAGGCCAGATATCCCTCCACTGTATCATTCCATTGTGCTTACAAGGTCAGCACTGACTCCCATTCTCAGGCATTGTGGAAGGGTTCTGAGCAGGAATGGGCGTTCCCAGAAGTGCTCATCAGGGAAACGTGGAGGTAGGATGGAAGGCGTAGCCATTGCCACCATTCTAGTCCATGGGTGGTGGCCTGTAACCAATCTCACACCCAGACATTGGAGTCCTTAAATGATTATTATCAGAACTCTAGTTTAGTTGCCACCTTGTCCAGTTAAAATTCTATGCCCAATTTAATTCTTTCCTATTATCTTTTAGCAGTACATGGGTTCCACTTTGTCATAGTTCTTTTTTTTCCAGATTTTTTTTTTACTTTTTAGATATACGTGACAGAAAAATGTATTTTGACATATCATACATACATGAAGTATAACTTCCCATTCCTGTGGTTGTACATGATGTGAAGCTACATTGGTCATGTGTTCATATGTGAACACAGGAAAGTTATGTCTGATTCATTCCATTGCTTTTCCTATTCCCATCCCCCTTCTTCCCCTTCATCTAATTCAGTGAACTTTTATTCTCCTCCGCCCATTCCTTGTTGTAAATACCTTTTAGCTTCCTTAACCAAAACTTCTTCAAGTATGACTAACCCTGGACTAATTACTAAATGCCTGAGAAGTTCTTCATAATCCATAATACCTCTGAGATAACTGATATGATAAACTCTGACAGAAAAGATGTGCCACCTACCAAAACTGACCTTTCCTTTTATACTATGTCTGGAATGGTATATCAACAAGAAAAATGTAGAATATCTATTTTTCATACTTTAAAAACACATCTGGAACTGTTTAAGTTGAAGTCAAAGAAGTGCCAAGGCAGATTATGCCATACCTTCTCTTTTTTACTTAAAAAAAAAAAAAAAGGAAATGGAAAACATACCACTTCTAGAAGTCCCTGACAATGAATTGGATATTGAAATGGTATCAATAATGTATTTATATATGCCACATTTTCTTCCATGCATCAGCCATCTTTGGTACATATGTGTTGGATATTTGCCAAGTGAGAGAAATCTTACCAGATAGAGAAGATCGCCTTGTTTATAAGTGGTGTGAATCATTATGGTAGAAGTAAAGTCAGCCCTTTCTGATTAGAATTACCTTCCCTGCCTGATCAAATAGATTTTATCTCTTTTTTCTCTCCCCCCCCACTTTTTTTTTACCTCCTCCTTCTCTTCCTCATTTTTAAAAAAAATCAGTTCATGTCATTCTTTCAATAAATGTCAGCATTCCCCTCCAGCAACTAAAAAATAGAAATTACATACCAGAAAAGTATAATTTTCATGAACTTAAAAAATTACATGAGATATACTATAACTTAATATTGGTTTTACCATGTCCTCTAATTTGAAATGGAGTGAAATGCTTCTGTGGTCAAATCATAGCTCTTGTGCTGTTTGCTATAAAAGTTTCAAGAATATATATTTCAGAATTTTTTTTTCCAAATAATCCAAAACAAATGCAGCAGAGCTCAGAATACTTGAAACATATTTTCTGAATTTATCTTAAATCTCTCTGCTCCAGAGGGTTTTTGTGTGTGTATGGATTAGGCCTGGCCCGTTTTTTCACCATCTATCTCCATCCTGGATTGATTGCTCTGAACAGCACAGAATGAGTTACATATGGTCCCACTTTGTCTCAGTTTGTAGGACCTCTGGGTTGGAACTCCATTTGATCAGAGGGAAGCCAACCATCGCAGAAATTTGGCTAATGTCAAAATGCAATATATATATATATATACACACAAACACACACATACATATATTCCAGTTAGAATGTGTATGTCCTGTTTTGGATGGTGGTATTTTTATATCCATTGGTTCAATGGTTACTATGCTGAGAATGTTGATGGTATTTTAAAAATGAAAAAGAAAGCACCTACCTATTCTGATGATGGTGCTTTGTACAGGAACCATGTTACAAATATGGACTGAGACTGGTATCTAATATGTTTTCCAGTCAAAATTATGAATAAGTCAAAACTCTGTCTCAAATTGAGATGAAGATAGAAATAAAAAGATTATTATAAATATAAATTCAGATCTCTGGTGTGAAGAGGAGACCCATTGACAGCTTCATTGACAGTCTGCAGCCTATTTTCTTAACGTGGGCTATTTTGAAAAGAAAGAAGCATGGGTTTGAGATCTGTTTTAAAGTCTGTGTTTGGCCCTTAACTGTTATGAGGATAGGAAGGTGGAGCTGTGGCCATCAAGGGTCAGCTCCAAGGCCAGGGCACATGGATCTGAGAGGGCAGCTATTCCCTGCAGACTCCTGTCTCTCTGTTGTTCTTTTCCCTCTTTCTTTTCTTTTTTTCTTTCCTTCTACTGCTTATTTGTTTCTTCATTCCTCCCGTCTCCCCTTCCCCCTCCTGCTCTTCCTTTCTCTGTCTGTGCAACCACGTGCTTCGAGTCTGTGTATCTGGACTGCCTTCGCTAACAGTTCCGTGTGAGTGTTAGCAGAATGAAAGCCAGATGGACCAGCAGTTCCCACTGTTATCTCCCAGCCGACTCTGGCAAGCCTCCCTCTCTCCCTCCTTTCTTGGCATGACAGAAATATTTGCCTTTATTTAGGGAGACTTGTATTTGCTGCTGTACCTCTTCCCTCAGCGGCAACATAAGCCGAAAGCTATTTATTCCCTTGTTGCTGAGGTTGGTTGAGGTGAGTAGAATGTGCAATGAATTTATTGAAGAAGCAGTTTTAAGTCTGCCTAACTTGGGTATTTTTTCTAGAATAAATGATGGACTGATACTACTTTCTAAATGCTCTGGAATAACAATAGGAAAACAAGTTTTTGAACAATAAGATAGAGGTAGAAAAACTCTGTGTCTGCTATCGTTTCACTCAGGACACTTTTATCCAATCTAGGACATTTACTGTTCAGCCAGAAGTAAAAAGGAAGAAACAGAGACCCTGATACTGTTACCTGATCATCATGCAAAATGCACTTATTAGAATTATTATTTTTATTCTTTTTATCAGATCTTTCTTAATATGGTGTCAATATTATTTTGATTTTTAAAAAATATTTTATTACAAAACTAAGTCTAAAGAAATTGTTTTGAACAAAGGTGAACTAGACTTGGAATTTTTTTTGGGGGAGGGGTAAGGGTTGAACCCAGGGGTGCTTAACCACTGAGCCATATCTTAAGCCCTTTTTTATATTTTATTTAGAGACAGAGTTTTGCTGAGATTTGGAATTGTGATAGTAATTTGGGCTTTTCATTTTCTTTTAATAACTGACTTTTAAATAATTTTGAGAAATTTTCACGATGATTATAATATTTTAAAAGGCCTGTTCTTGAATAGTTTGTTATGTTACTTTGCTAAGACTTTGAATAAGAAATATTTGTGAGCTGTGGAAGCATCTAGAAATATTTTTGGTTGGTATATACACAAATATTTATAGGAAAGTTGATCTAAAGAAACAACAACAAAAAAACCCACTTCATTTTTTCCGGAGATTTATTGCTTTAATAAGTAGATTGGATTGAGAAAAACTGTTCAAGATTTCAAGGGAAAAGTATACTTACGAGACTATAGTTCTGCATTATAAATGTTCATTGTTGAGTAATCAGGAAAATTCTCTGTATCTGCCCCATACTTAAAAAAAAATAGGTGTGTCTTTTGATTTTATTAGTTCTCAATTTGGGGCTTTTACATGCTGACTTGTCTGACATTATTAATTGGAGTTCTGGTCTCATGTTTTTAAAGTGACAGGTCAAAGATGCACACATTTTAAGTAAATAATAGCTTGACTTCATTGTGAAACTTATAGCATTTATGTAGGGGTGATTTTTAAAGCAGGGAAGATAAAATTGAAGGGAGAGATATGTCTGTGAGACATAATGTGTTTCATCTAATGGGCCAGAAACCAGGCATATTGAAAGGGGATGGCAGGTGTTACAGAAATTCATCACAGAACCAGCTCCTGCCAGTGTCTCACCTGCATAACAGACTTTGGTTTTTGTTATTTCTGGGCTGTCATAAGGGGTTCATTATCATCCTTCTTCCTCATCTATTTTCTGCTTCTTGCTAATGTTGGCTTCAGCTTTGAGTGAAGTTGTGCTGTTGCATATAACACTACCAAGGTAGCATCTGCCCAAGCCAGAAATAACAATAGGATATAATATAACCTAGTTACAAATGAGGTCTTGCCATCTGTGCTACCCTTTCTTAAGTGGAGTTTGGATGATAAAATCCTGATTTAAACTTTCGTAGATAAGCGCAGTTTATTGATAGAAGATGTTGAATTTCTTCTGTTCAGTTGCTTTTTAAAAAGATAAATCCCACTTGAAACACTGAGGTGCTTAGGCGTAGAATAACCTGTTCCTGGTGGCACCCTCCAGATCGTACTGAGAAGCACTCCACAATGCCAGACTCACCTGTGGATGTGAAGACGCAATCTAGGCTGACTCCTCCAACCATGCCACCGCCCCCAACCACTCAAGGAGCTCCAAGAACCAGCTCGTTTACGCCAACAACATGTAAGTAGTCATTTTTTTGGATTTTGTGTTTTGGTTTTAAAGATTAAATTAAATTTTTTTTCCTGCAAATAAAAAGGGAAAAAATGTATTATGCGAAACACACCAAAAAAATCTGTTTGCTAGTCCGTAGGTATCCTATCTTTCATCTTCTTGACATGACTGCCAATATTTGCTTTCCTTTGCACTATTTCTTTGGAGTTGGAGTCTCCTATGATTCTAGCAAAGGAAGAACATTGAGTTTGTTTGGTACCTCTACTTCTCACCCCTATAACTTTTAATTTTGTCTAATGTGGAGCTATTTTATTTTAGTTTATTTTGACTTAGAACGTATTTCTAGGTTACTTTTGATCTAATACCACTTTCCTTTATTTCAAATAATTATAATGTTAAAAATCTAGCTTCCTTAAGTTAAAAAGGGTACTACTGTACACAACAGTTTCATGCAGATACCTTTCTGAAATTGGTAGCATCAACCTTGTCTTGAGCCTGTCAGGCTTTTGTTAAACCTTTGTTCCATTACCACTTAGCTTGAATCCTGTATTGTTAGCCAGTGGTGTGTATTGCTTTCTGTGCATCCCAGGAAAGGACATAACACTGACAGAGTAGCAACTTCCCTTTCTTTCCTGTATATTCCAACAGAGAGAGGGAATAGCTTTGTTTTAGTCGATCTCAAAATTCTGTTTAGAATTGTCATCGAGGATTTGTGAAACTAATAAATGTTATCTGTTGCAGATAATACTATTTACAGACCATGTGCCATGAAATCCATAGGAAGGAAAAAATAACTAACAGGCCAAAATAGATCTGTGGGACTATAAGGGATCAACAAAAATACACATCCTAAGCTGTTTATGCAGTGTTGTGCTGCCATTTAAAAGACCTTTCCAAATGTGTAAGGAACAGAAGACTGTGACGTGCCAAGTTGTAACCCTGTCATCTTACATTTCGCTTGTTGTTACCCAAAGTCACAGTGATAGGCATATGTCTCCTGTGAGATGGCTGCTGAGCTATCATTTCTTGACAGGTTACTTTGGTTCTCATTTGGGATAAAAGAACTACATTATTATCTTGAAATAAAACTGTAAGAAGAACAGGTTCCTAACAACTTCCTCAGAATGTTACTAGAGATCGTTAATCACAATTATACTTAAAAATGGGATTGATAAAGATTAATTCAGTAAATTAACTGAATTAAAATAATAGAATCATTATTTTCCTCAGTGAGAAATATGCAAGTTTTTTCTAGCCTCGTTTGTATGGATTATTATCTTGATGTTCAAATGAATTTCATTGGAAATAAATTCACTGAATTACTACCAAGCCATGCTCTTGGTTGGATTGAGGTGTCTCCTTTCAATTTCTTGAAATAACTCCTTGATAAATACCATATCCATTTGGGCTTCTTACGTAAAATTTGCATTTTTCCCTAAATAAGTGGTTAAGAAATATGAGGGGGAGAAAATAGCCTTCTAATTGGGTGGTATAAGGTTAAAACTTGAAAGTCTATTTCTATAAACACAGCTGTCAGTTGTGTGTACAAAACATGATTAAAAATGTTCAGTGATAAATTTAGTCTCCACCAAATGTACACTTTCTCTAGGGGAGCAGTTTAGGAAGGAATAGTCCTGTTATATTGATGTAAGCCTGTGACAAAAGGCTGACTTGCAAAGCTGTTTGTTCTATGTTTGAAGCATTTCAGGTGGTTGGCATATGTGCACATGGGAGGCAGAGCTGGCCCTGTGTTTCAGCAGACTCCATTTATCATCAGCTTCTGTGCAGAATGCCATCCCTGAGTGTGTGGAGTAGACCCATTTAGTGAGAGAGTGCCTGAGTCTGGTGATCTTGTGAAGTCTAATCATTTTGCAAAAAGTCCAGACATTTTTTGTAATTGCAAAATCACTAGATTTCAGGGGAAAGAAACTTGATAGCAGTTTCCTTGTGCATGTTCTCTGTAAGTTTATTTATTTTATTTTTTCCTACTGATTTTGTGCCCTTGACAGTAACTAATGGCACAAGCCATTCGCCTACAGCCTTGAATGGCGCCCCCTCGCCGCCCAATGGCTTTAGCAACGGGCCTTCCTCTTCCTCCTCCTCTTCTCTGGCTAATCAACAACTGCCCCCAGCCTGTGGTGCCAGGCAACTCAGCAAGCTGAAACGGTTCCTCACTACCCTGCAGCAGTTTGGAAATGACATCTCACCAGAGATTGGAGAAAGAGTCCGCACCCTTGTGCTAGGACTAGTGGTAAGCAGACAGAAACCAACCCTGTTGTCTGTGGGTAGGGGAGAGTGGGGCAGGGAGACTCAGAAATTTAGACCCCATTCTCATAGCATTTTTGTGCTGTGAGACTGGAGGTTGTGTGCAAGTCTGATTTATTCAGTAATACTTTATATATATTGACCAACCCTCACCATGGTTTCTTTTACTATTTGACACAGGCACACAAAAAAGAGATAGCTATACAAACTTATTGTTATCTAGTTTATAAATGCATGTTTGTACATACATTTGTATCTGTGTATATGTACACGTGTTCATTTGCGTATATGCATGTATTGTATGCATATGAATGTATGTACATGTATATGTTAATATATACATATGTATATGTATGTATGTATATTTCAATAAATATACTCTCCTGGCATTGTTAATGACTTTCACCAAAGACAATATGGTTTTGTTATGTTACTGACTCATTCTAATTAGGTGCTCATAACTGAGTTGCTTTGAGGGACTTTTATTATTGACTTCGACAAATAAGGATTTTAACAAGTAACAACACATTCTTCTTTTATGTTATTTCTTCTTTTATGCAAACAATTTTAAAAAAATGTTTTAATAACCATACATAAAATTTGCCATCTTGCCATTTTTAACTGTAGGATTCATGGAAATTACATCTATCCATGTCACAGCTGTCACCAGAGTCCATCTCCAGAGCTTTCTCATTACTCCAAACTGAACCCTCTACCCATGAAACAATAACTCTTCATTTCTTCTCTCCCTAACCCTTGGTAACCATTAATTATTGTTTTGTTTTTAAACCAAATCTTGTTATAAATAGAATTACTTAAACTACTAGATTGAGAACAGAATTGTTGATTTTGGCGTATTATATTGCATTTTGTATATTATCACCCCCCAAATGAGAACATATATATCCTTTTTGACCTAAGTCACTTTTACCTTTATTGAGATTTTCTGCACAAGCAGGGAATTTTATAGCATTTAGGAAGGCTATTTTCCTATAACAAACTGAGCCATAGAGGAGCTATAAGACATATATTCAGTACTTTTATCCAGGCTTATGGTGGAACTGAAAATTGGATGATAGGCAGCAGTTTCCTTTTTCTAGAAATAGATCATTTATTTTTATTACAATCACTGTATCCCACATTTGACAGAGATTTTGCAATTGAAATTTTAGCCATTGCCTTTCCTTTCCAATCCAAGGACAGAAGGCTATGCTATTTCCCACAGTCTCTCAGCTCACCTTACGTACCTCCAGGACAGAAAGTAGGCTTTGCAGAAGTGTGTCAGGATGCTTTAGGTACTTTGTCACTCTTGAGTTTTACATAATAGACTTTTCAGCAGGTAAATAAGTTAGGCTAAAGAACCACAAAGTAAATCCAAAGCAATAATTGTAGCTAGTAGATACATTATTGATAAAAATTGTTTTTTTTCCCCCAACCTACTTTATACATTTAATATGTTCTTTATTTAAAGGTGTTCCAGGGCTGAGATGCAACTTTTTTTAACTTCTCCAGTTAAAAAAAAATTCATAACTTAAAATGTAGAAAACCTTGGTTGACTTAAGTAACTCTTTCTTCATAGTAAGTGATATACATTTTTGGGGAACAGGGGGATTGGTACTGGGGATTGAATTCAGGGGATTGAACTCCACCACTGAGCCACATCCCCAGCCCTATTTTGTATTTTATTTGGAGGCAAGGTCTCAATGAATTCCTTAGCATCTCATTTTACTGAGGTTGAGGTTGACTTTGAACTCGTGATCCTCCTGTCTCAGCCTCTCCAGCTGCCGGGATTACAGGCGTGTGCCACTGTGCCCCACAGTAAATGGTATACTTTTGAGTGAAATGTTTTTTAAAAATATTTGTTTAACTAAAAACTTTATAGAGAAAAATTAGGTAAAGTCTAATTAAATGATGTCTTCCATATTAATAGATAATGGATATTTGTCAAGTGAGTGCATTAATAGAGAATAAACATTTGCTTTAAGCATTTGACTATAGGCCATTTTATTTAATTCTTGAGACCATCCCTTAAATGAGTGATTTTTTTACACATTTTATACATGGGGAAACAGAGGTATACAGATATTATAAATAAAATATATGAGGCCACCCAATTGGTAGTAACAATTTGGACTTAGATACTAAATCATAATGAATCACATTATGCTGTTACTTAGGTGGAGCTAAGAAAAGTGTTAGGAAGTACTGTCCCATAGAAAATGAGTCATGGAAACAAAATGATAGATTTTTAAGAGATTGGTTTCCTGACTTGTATCATTACGGGCAGGAAATTTGGCATTTATTGATAGTTTCATGCAAACATGTTTTGAGTTTGAGGGTCTAAAAAAACTTAAAAATTGGTACTTCAATACGTTGTCTTAAAAGGAAATGGAGCTGTACAGAAAAAAGGATGGAACAATGTTCTGATGATGTTCAGATACAAATGCCCCAATTTTGTCAGTCCCTAGAATAATCGAAGGGACTGAAGAGGTTGATACTGAAGTTACATTTGTGATTCTGCCTAGGGACTATAGAAGATGGATCAAAACATGGTTAGTTTTTCCAGCACCTTTACAATAAGTTGTTTGTTAAGTAGATGCTTTTATCAAGAGGCACAGCCCATTTCAGGATGGATATGAGTTTGAGTATTTGGGGCTTGTTTATTTTTATGGGGTATGTTAGGAGTGAATTGGGTTACTTTGTTCAGTCTCTTTTGGGTTGAGCAATACACATTGCCTCTGGGATAAATGGAATGTCTTTGAGAACTGGGGAGTTTTTTTCGCCCTGTGCAAAACGCAGTGACTCAGAGAAGGCTCAGACCTTTTCTTTGGCTTCATTGGCATAGCACACTACCCAATTTGGCTGTTGCCCCCAAGCAAAGATGCTTTTGTAGACAAAGAAAGAATGCAAGATGGAAATACAGAAGGAAGAGAATATATCCATCAGCGGTAACACTGAAATGCCTTGTGGGATGAATCCAGAGACTCTGACACTTACCTGTGGTCCTTATAGTGATCTGTTGTACATTAAAATACACAAGACAGTTTTTTTTTTGCATAAAGTAATATTAGAAGGTTCTTGCTAATTGCTAGGAATTCTCCAACAAACTGTGCTAATGTCCATGAACATTATTGTCCAAGTACTATACTTAATGTGTTTCATGTTCAGATGTGGGTTTTAGAGGGGTGGGTACAATAAGCTCTCATGTGTGTTTTGTGTGATTTTTGTTTTACAAAGTCAGTATATTTTATATTGAAAATATTGCTTTCTGTACATGTGTCTGCTTGTTATCACACTGTTGTAGCAACATTAGTAATTTGTTAGTTTCAGCGTTCTTGCTATTTACCAAGAGACAAATGTATGTTTAATACATATTTTCTCCACAGAACTCTACTTTGACAATTGAAGAATTTCATTCCAAATTGCAAGAAGCTACTAACTTCCCACTGCGACCTTTTGTCATCCCATTTTTGAAGGTATTGTACAGTTCACTGGTCTGGAAAGTATTTCAAGCCATGTTTTTGCTAGGTCATAACTGTGTTTCTTTTTAGGAAGAGGGTCAGAATATTGACAGGCTCTTTAACTTAATTTAATGGATGGAAACTAACTGAATAGAGATGTAAGT
>NC_135537.1:42945659-42988159 GCF_045843805.1 Urocitellus parryii
AGGACTCCATGGTTTAAAATTCCTAAAGCAAAAGGTTAAATATGAGTGAAATATTGGAGATCCAGTTCCTCATATGACCTGCCCATGGTACTCCTTTATTCTTTTTGAAAATTGTATTTTCTTGGTCAGATTTAAGAGGGAATAAGAGCATTTGGTACATTTGCTTTTAAAGGGAATTGCTTAATGCGGGTACCTGTGTGGTGTGTCTACACAATGATGAGAACGAAGAAGTGAAGTGGCTCAGGAATAGATTTACGTGTCTATTCCTGTCCAGTCTGAGCCCATTAACCTTGTGGGAAATAAGTGCTGTGTGCAGGTATTGATATTTTAGCTCCATGTTTCTAGGATAACATAATAAAATAATTAGGGAGAAGCTGAATGGCAAATTGAGAAGAAGAAAATTTATTTTGGGGGTGAGGAGGGTGTAATAAAAAGATTTAGATAGTTAGGATAAACATAAAGATAATCTTTGAAGCAAAATTCAAAGTGGGCATGACCTCAGCTAGAATTCCTAACTACTGAGTAACCGTAAGATGGAATATAAAAGCTTTAGTTCATTCATTTTTTTCTATATTCCCAGCCATTTTCCCACTGGCTCTTTTCTAGCAATTTTTATTTGAATGTAACATGGCTTTTGACTTTCCTGGGACAATCCTGAGGTAAGCTCTAAGCAGTTAACCTTGATATCAAAACTTCATATTAAATTCCACAGACACTCAGCATTCTTGTTCTGATCTCTAACTCTCTCTCTCCTCCTCTCCCCAACCCCCGTGTGTGTGTGTGTGTGTGTGTGTGTGTGTGTGTGTGTGTGTGTGTGTGTGTGTGAGAGAGAGAGAGAGAGAGAGAGAGAGAGAGAGAGAGAGAATGCTCATTTAGTCAGGCTAAAGACTCTTAAAAGGAGTTTTCTGTCTTGTTCTCTGGTTATTCACAGACAGTTGCTGTAGTCAGAATTCATATGGTTGATCTTTGGATGGAACATCCCTTTTCAAAAGGAACCCTGAAGTATATGTTATAATAGAAAGATGGCAAATAGGTTTCCTTAGAATTTTCCTTAGAAAGAATAATGATACTATGTTGTGTAAATACATTTGTATCTCGTGGGAATTTGATCTGAGCCAAGAAAATATGGACCTCTATAGTACTGGGCTTTTTCCTTATTTTCTTTTTGCATGTATTTCCTGCATCTTGTTTGCATCTGCATTTTCCTCTTCTCTGGCTGTTTATCTGCATATCCAGCTCTACTATATGAAATTTTATAGAGTATGGAGCTGTCTGACAGCAGAGCTTTTTTTGTTTTACTGAATGTTTTGTTGGTGCATATGGTCTGACATGGATGAGCAGCCACGGTGAGATTTTGGAGTCTATTAAACTGGCTCATTAAAAAGATCAATCTGTTTCTGTAATAACACTGGGAGCCATCAGTCACTAAAAGAGGGAAAAACTGACACCTGAGGAGAAAACACATTTTGGTAATTTGTTCATGACATGTCATGAACAAAAGAGCGCTCTATATTTTGTTTACAACTTTGGGGGTTTAAATTCTGTGACAATTGCTGAGTTAATGTACTAAACAACCATCACGTGTTGCAGAGATGGGCTTTGGCAAATTGAACTGCTCATCCTTAAATATTATTGACACGGGTTATATTTTTTTCTTTTTAAAAACATTATTGTTATTTAAAGAAATTTTATAGCCCAGAGAAGTCTATGGAATCTCTTTTTTCCTGTATACAAAAGTGAAATGTTCTCTAATTTCTTTAAAATAATAGCTCTGGGGAGAGTTCCTAAACAATTGTACTGAATTTGTTGGTCTATGATAGAATACTGTGAACTCAAATTAGAAAAAAATAGTTTTCACTTAAAAATCATGCTTTGTTTTTCCTGTCCCAAATATTAGGAAAGAGAATTCTGATTTGTATTTTTCTCACTATGTAAAAGTTATATGATGTGAACACTTTCACAAATATGACTATAAATTAAGGGCACTCTTTTTTTTTTTTTTTAAATAAGGGATTAAACCCAGGGGAACTTTACCACTGAGCCACATCCCCAACCCTTTTTATTTTTAATTTTGAGACAGGATCTCACTAAGTTGCTTAGGGCCTCACTAAATTGCTTGAGACTGGCCTTGAATTTGTGATCCTCCTGCCTCAGTCTTTTGAGTTTCTGGGATTACAGGTGAACACCACCATGACCTGCTAAGGGCACTGGTTTTAATCCTACTCTCTCTGTGATGGCTTCTAAAGACAAGAAGCTTTCCTATGGAGTATGGAGGGAAGTGAACAGCTAGTGCTTGATTTCATGGAGACTGAGTGAATAAATACTAAGATTGTAGAACAATACTAGTTATTCTAATTAACTGCTGTCCATCCTTTCTCACAGCATTGATATCATGGCTTTTTGTTATAATCTGCCTTTTGTATTGTGTTCTCACCTGTTCTGCTACTTTTCTGACTCAGGATTTTTCTTGCTGAAGAAACCAGATGAAATGATCTTTGGTCTTGTATTGGTATCATTATTTTTGTTGTTGTGATTTGTTTTCCCTTTTCCCCCTACGATCTCAAATGATAAATGCTATTAATCCCTTTCTTATACATTATCATTTTAATAGGACTGCTTTATATCAACTGCAGTTTAACACCTCTAGGCTTTTATTCCAGAGGCCTCATAGTTGGATTAATTTGTATTTCTTCTTCCCCCAATAATTAAACATTTTTCTGGAAGGACTTGCTTGTACCTTAGAATTACATGATGTCAACTAGGAGGGATCTTATGGATATACCAGGACAACTCCTCCTGTTTACACTTGAGAAACTGAAGGCCCCAAGAATTTTTCTAGGGTTGCAGAGTTTCTTGGTGGACAAATCAGTGTATGCATATGTGTGAATGTATATTTTTAACATATATTATTATTATTAGTAGTAGTAGTAGTAGTACCAGGGATTGAATCTGGGGCTGCTTAACCACCAAGCCACATCCCCATTCTTTTTTCATATTTTTTTATGTAGAGACAGGGTCTCACTGAATTGCTTAAGGTCTCACTAAGTTGCTGAGGCTGTCTGTGAATTTGCAGTCTTCTTGCCTCAGCCTCCCAAGTTGCTGGGATATAGGCATGTACCACTGCTCCTGGCAAAGTGAGCATATTTACATAGCTGAAATCTTCTCATTACACAAATGTGTTTTGTGTGTGTGTGTGTGTGTGTGTGTGTGCAGAATTTAAATAAGGAAAGCTTAACTAAGAAATGTGGGGTTTTTGTCTTACTTTCTCACATTTCTTTAATTGCTCAAGTGGGTAAATGGCATCACATAATATTCTGAGGTTTTATAAATCCTTTTAATGATAGAAGATCCAAAGTGAGTTACATTGCCTGCCTGAATGAGTAAGTTAGAAAATGCCACAGGTTTGAGGGGCCAAAGACAGTCATTTTGAAACCCTGTTGTTTGAATATCTGAAAATTATCATTGCATTACTCACCAACTGAACAGAGTGGACAGTGTTCATTTTCTGTAAAATGAACAGGGTGTCAGTAATCATGTTATTTTAAAAAGAACACACAAGTATATTTTATAAGAAATTGTTCTGTCAATTGTCTATGCAAGTGAGAATGAAATTTGTATGATCTATTGCATTTAATATTCCATGAGGAAAATGTAGGAATTCTATCTTCAACTTTGTTTTACATTGCATCTTTTATGCATTCCTCAGTTTCAAGAAATACATGATCATCCCAGTAGTCATTATTATTTTTTCTATTAGTCGCATCAATTGTGAGATGTCTAGTGAAATAGCATTCAGTTACATTTATATGATGAGAAAGACAGCGTGATTGTAGAGGTCTTCTAGGCTCTGCAGTCTCAGCCTTAATTGACACCTTACTTCTTTCCACACCCCAGGTCTCTCCCTCCTGAATATTTTTCAAGTCCTAGCTGTATTCCCACTGATGGTTTCTGTTCTTTCCTGCTTCTCCTATGTCAGCATTGGCTTTACATACTGTCTCAGTAGCCATCATGTGAATGAAGGTTCCTAGTCATAAATCCTATAAGAATGGTCACTATTTACCAGGCAATAGATGTGCCAGGCCCTGTATGTTTTTTTTTTTTATGAACTAATATATAACACTTATTTTCTAACAGTGCTATTGGTGTACATTTAGGAAGGCTGAATGTCTGAGGTCATGTGGCTTCAAAGAGACCCTGAGGGATTCTAATCCTAGGCTCCCAACTCAAATACCTGTGCTCTGGATATACCAGGCCAACTCTAGGCCAACCCAATACCCTAAACCATGATTCTCTGCCACCAGCCTCTGCATGTCCCAGCTAGGAAACAAAAGGCTTTGACTAACTTATCAAATGCCAACCATGGGTTAGGCCCTGTATATAGACTCTTTCTATAGTCCTCTCAGCACCTCTAACGTAACCCCCATTTTATAGATAAAAACAGAAGGTCTTAGAGGTAGGCCCACCAAGGTCACACGACCAGCAATTTCATTCAACTGCAAAGCCCTGGCTCTTTTGAATATACATTATGGAGTAATCCTTTCTCCCTCTGAGCTCTCCTAGACCATGTTTGTACTGTTCATATGGTACCTTCAGTCTACAGATCCCACACAAATGTATAGAAGTCTTGTAGCTCCAGTTAACTCACTTTTATGGTAAAGAATTTGTCTAGTGTTAAATCATAATCTTAAGGAGGGTTGCAATGATCATGTCTCATTCATCTTAGTATTTCCACTGAAGCTTAAGCTAGTAGGTTATACATGGTGGGTACCTACAACAAAACAAAGCAAAACACTACAAATAAAATACCCCCACCACTTGAAAAAACAAATGATTCAAGATAATTTTTTAAAATTTATTTTCTAGTTGTAGTTGGACATAATACCTTTATTTTATTTATTTTAATGTGGTGCTGAGGATTAAACCCAGGGCCTTGCACGTGTAAGGCAAGTGTTCTACTGCTGAGCCACAACCCCAGTCCTCAAGATAAATTTAATGCAGTTATTTTCAGTAGTACATCAAATGACTTCTCCCCCCAAGAGTCTTCATTTACTTATTTGGTTTTAAAAGATGCATCTCTGAGCTAGACATGGTAGAGTATACCTATAATCCCAGAGACTCTAGAGGCTGAAGCTGCAGGATAGCAAATTTGAGGATTGCCTGGGCAATTTAGCAAGATCTGTCTGAAAATAAAATGGGCTGGAGATGAAGAATTAATGTTTCAGTGGTGGAGCACCTCTGGGTTCAATCCCCAGTGTCTGTCTGTCTGTCTCTGTGTCTCCCTCTCCCCCCCACACACACAAAAAAAAAAGAAAGCAGAAAATCTGAAATACAACAATGAAAATAGCCATTAATGGCCCAGGAACCCAATACCAAGATGGATTCACTGACCAGAAAACACTGGAGGGCTCTAATTGAATGTGCAGATGAATTAGAAAAAGAAAGCATAGTTCCAAATAGCAGGAAAAGAAGAAATGGAATATTTCAGCAGTGACAGAGATTAGGAAACACAAGGGGGACAGCCAGGAACAGGCAGTATAACCATTGAGCAGATGGACAGCATCAGGAGACATGTGATAGAAAAAAATTCCATCTTCCCACTGTGGGAGGGAAGGCTCAGGTGGATCTGTGAACCTGTGCATTGTAATCCGTGAAGGTCCAGGCATTGAGTCTGTGTGTCTGGAGTGGCCCACATCCACCTGCCTCTTATTTACTTCTGAAGACATTAGCATGCAGCTCAGGACGTTCTCTCTGAGGTGGTTGTTCAGCAACAGAGAGATTAAAGGCACCTCTCTCCATCTGGCTATCCAGGTAGTGATGGTTCTGTGGCATTCAGCTCTCTGTTCTTAACCATCTAAATGTCCCCCTTCCTCCAGAGTGATAGCAAAACACAGAAACCACTGCAGGTTGTCATGAAGAATTAGGTTTGATTTTCTTTTTAAGGAGACAGGGGAGTTTGTAATCTATTTTGTTTCAGATACATTATTCAACACCATGAAAAACGAATTATGTGAAATTCTTATTTAAACTCACCTATTTCCTAACAGTTTCTAAAGAGACCTCTTACTAAATTATGTTTTCAAATATGATGACAAGAGTGATTTCCCCCCCTCCGTCTAGTCCTTCTGTAGCCTTGACAAACTGTGTGTGTTAGAAAAGGAAGGGAAACAGGTTTGCTATTGAGTTATTATTGTCTTTGATCTTTAATAGAACCATTACCTCCTAGAATTTAGATGTAGACTTCTAAAATTTAAGAATAAAGAATAAAGGAAGATTCAGTGTGTGACAGGATGTTAGATCTCATAGGAACTTTAGATCAGTGTCTCACTGCTACTTGTCTTTTGAAGAGCCCTGGGTAGAACATGGCTGTCCAAGCAAGCAGCTGGGGTCCAGCAAGCAGCAGTGACTGATCAAGATCAAGGTTTCCTGGAACAAAAGGAGGGGCCTGCCACAGGTCCTTAAGAGATCAGTGATAGGAGTTGGATTTGGAGAAGACTGTAGAATGACTTTCAACTTTCTCCCTGGATGATGGTTTGGAAGGTGGCTCAGAATGCATGAGAGAGTCAAGGCCAAGTTAAACATGCTCATTTTGAGATGCCCATTGTGACTCAAGTGAGAGCTAAGGCATGTAATAGATTTATTTGCAACAGGGCTAAGATTAGCATTTGCCCTTCTTTCCTTTTCTAAAGTTTATTGTGATACCACTTTGCCTCCCCTAGAAAAGTCTTTATAATTGAATTTTCCCCACATTAAAAAAAAATCTTAATGTAGGGGAAGAAAGAAGATTATACCTTCTCCTGTCATTAGGAGATTTATCCTCTTCTTCTGCATACTCTGTTGACTATTTATGAGATTTTTTTCTTACTTTCCTGTTTCCTTGACAGTTATACTATTTTATTATACATGTTACTATGGGAGTATCAGTGCACACTAGCCAATTATACCTTGTTAAATAATGTGTGTAGAGTTTTATAAAAAATGTTCATGTTCTTTTGTAAATGGTCAGTTTATAGATCCTGTTATTGAGGAACTGGGGTCAGGGGAAGCCTCCAATGGCATAAAGTGTAAGTTAGGCTATCTCTTCAGTTGTCCCCACAGTTATTTCCAGTGTGTGCACTGTACCAGGTATGAAGCTGAGGCTGGAAGACTAAGGAATCTGGGATCATGCAGCACAGTCCTGAGTGCCCTCTGGGCTCAGGATGTCAGACTTGACAGAGAAGTGCTTGACAGAGAAGCTAAATGTTGAAATGCTCAGATGATGATCAGGCAAAAAAGAAATATCCTTAGGTAAAATTTAAAACCAAACCAAAACTTTGTTCCACGTGTCTATGAGACCTGACAGGTTTCCTTGTAGAGTTTAAGTTATTTCAAGGGCATGCCTATGGGACAATGGAAAGTGTTTATTTTTGCCTAGTACACTTTGAAAGGGCAACAAATTAAAATGCAAATACAAAATTTGCCTAGGCAAATAAGGTGTAGATAGCCGAAGATAGCAATTAAGTTGTTCTAGTCATCATTCTGGATGAACATCCTTTGATTTGGGCTAGCCTAAAAGCTAGTCTTGAGTGATTAGAAGAAGCAACAGGGAGTCTTTTGTAACTTTAGTTATTTGGGCTACAAAAGTTTCCATGCTTTGCTGTTAAAATGTAACTGCTCTGTAAGTGATGAGCCTTATTGTTTCACTAGCTATCAGGAGTGAGGAGACCCAGTAAAGGAGAGCAAGGATATGCAGAAATCAGGGGACAGATGCAGGGCCCAGCCCTGCCTCTCAGGTCATCGCTGCCCTTGCATTAGGGGAAGAAACTCTCCCCATCCCCATATAATTGGGTCATCTAAGTAATAACTACCAATGAGGGCTCATGTGAGGTTGAAGGTCTGTAACATATCTAACAATTTGAAAGTTACCAGGATTCTTCTGGTGTTCTATGTTGTTGTTGCTCTCATTGAAAAACAAAGAGAGGAAATATTGTAGGTAGGGCTGGTTTCAAACAAATGGGTCAAAGATGTTTCATATATAGAAATGCTACAGGGAAGGTGCTTATCTGTAATCTCAGCTACTTGGTAGGCTGAGGCAGGGGGATCACAAATTCAAGGCCAGACCTTGTAAAGGCAACTTAGAAAACCCTATCTCAAAATAAAAAGGGCTAGGGATGTCATTTAGTGGCAGAGCACTTGCCTGGCACGTGCAAAACCCTGGTTCAGTCTCCAGCATCATGGGGAAAAAAGGAATGCTACAGGATCTGCACAATGATATTTTGAAGATATATATATATAATTTTCACACAAAAATAAGCTATGAATAATTTATGAATAATTTATTTGTATGTTGTTTGGTTTGACCAGCGAACCATCAACCCTGTGTGTTTTGATCTACAGAACCATGACATTAAACTCTATAGAATAATTAGAATATTATAATATAGAAAAATTGAATTGTCAAGTTTTATAACTAGAAGGGACCTCAGAAATCATCTAGTCTGGTGGTTTTCAAACTTGATTTTAGCAGCAGACTTTTTCCTTTAAAAATGAAATCTTAGAGGGAACTCCATTTCTTTTTTAAAGAGAGAGAAAGAGAGAGAATTTTAATATTTATTTATTTTTTTTAGTTTTCGGCGGACACAACATCTTTTCTTTGTATGTGGTGCTGAGGATCGAATCGAACCCAGGCCGCATGCATGCCAGGCGAGCGTGCTACCGCTTGAGCCACATCCCCAGCCCAAGGGGACTCCAATTTTTAACACAGTTAATAACAGGGGGGTTCCTTGAATCCTTTAATTTTGATCAGTTGGGGGAAAAGGTCTTCATTGCCTGCAGAATCCATTAAGCACTTCAGGTGACACAGTTTGAAAACTGTTGATCTAGTCCAACCCTTTCATTTTACAGATGAAAGAGAGTTTAGGTGACTTGTCCAAGGTCACACAGGTAGTCATGGCAGAGCTAGGACTAGTCTCAGATTTCTTGATTTCCAGTCCAGTGCTCTTTCCATTATACCATACTGCCATAAGGTAGGTGCTGTGTTAGCATTATGTTCATAGCTACTAATTGTCTTTAGTATTTTGTAACTGATTTATGCTGGTAATATGCATTGAATGTTAAAGTGTATTATTCAGAAATGCAAAGGATAAAAATACAGATTAAAATCACATAGGTGTACTCTTAGAAGATAAATCAATATCTAGAATGTTTCCTTTCACTTTTAGAAATTATTTTAAAGCAATACATTTAGGTAATGTCTGAGCTATACTGGATATTTTAGTCTGATACCAATGATCAATATGTACGGAGTCAGTATGTTTTTGTGCAGACATGCACTTGATGGGAGCAGCATTGAGATGGCTGGCTGCCATTCCCAGGGGGACCATGGATTGCTGTCATTTCCAGTATGGGCCAGTCTCCTGTCTTTAGCTGGTGCTCCTCCTTTAGCTTGTAGTAGTCATGAGCTCATTCCACATTCAACTCTGCAGACTTTCCTTCATTCTTTGTGTTCTTACACTTTCTTTCTCTGACCCTTTTGTTCTTCTCAGTCTGGTTATCTAAGTTTCACTGGGACTCTACCCTAAAAGAACATAAGGTTTAGTCATTGTAGAGCCCTGTTGCCCCTGATAATATCCATTGTTAATCCAGTTTCCGCTTAGATGTTCCTCTCTGGTATTATCAGGCTCTTACTAGGTGCCAGGAAAGTAGAAAAAGTGTATTAAGTCCTCTATAACTATTGTTTTACCAACTTAAAGAACTAAGAGACACATGGAAATCTGCAGCCTTACCACTGTGAATGGGTAGAATTCTTAGGAGATTTCTCTGG
Organism: Urocitellus parryii; assembly: GCF_045843805.1. Lineage (NCBI taxonomy): Eukaryota > Metazoa > Chordata > Mammalia > Rodentia > Sciuridae > Urocitellus > Urocitellus parryii. Next base: position 42,955,459 of record NC_135537.1, read on the forward strand.
GAAAATAGATGCTGCCACTGGTCTAAGAATAAATTGCTGGTTCCTGAGGAGAGCCAGCTGCTGTGGGAAGCCTTAGCTCAGGTGTTGTGATTCTGTCAGAGTTGGATGCAACTTGTTTCTATCTTATCAAATATATTGAGTAAGTCTCTAAGCAATAGAGATTCCTTAGAATATATATATATTTTTTAGCCCTACTTTGGTTTGAGAATCAAACAGCAGTGATTAGTTATCAGGCCTCATTTTTGAAATGTATTTCTTCTGAAAGCCAAGTTCAAAGTTCTGTGGGTCACATGATGAAGGCTGTTGTTCTAAGACCTGATGACCTCAGACAGGACACACAGACTCTCTGGGCATGTGTGAGCAATTTAGTTCTTCCTCCTAGTTGCAGCTAGCTCTGTTGACTGATCATGCTAGTGACACAAAATAATATTGGTATTCCAGATGTTACATTGCTCATCGTGTTAGCTCAGTTGGATCCTCATTTTCCAATAGACTTGGTGATGATGCGAAAGTTCTATGTCTTTGCAGTCCAGTTCTGTAGCCAATGGCCACAGCAGGCCGTTGAGTACCTGAAAAGTGCTACTGCCACTGAAGAACTGAATTTTAAGCTTTATATAATTTGAATTTAAAGGGTCACATGTGGCTACTCTATTGGACAACCCAGATCTCAGGTGTTGTCTGACATGAAAATCAGATGCTGGGTAGAACAGGTGTGCTGCATTCTTCCAGAGAGTGACGATTTATATCCTGCTGAATTGTCACTGGCTACACTCTGTCAAGTAGCTTGTTAGAAGTCAATCACTTTTTTTTTTTTTGCATGAAAATGCAGAAAAAGGAGATCGGGTTTCCTCTTATTTGTGACTTAACCACATGAGTTTCAGCTGGAAAAATGTTTATTAATTTGATGACAAGTGACACATTTTCTTCTATGCTCAATCTCATATCATTTGGGCCTCAATGTGGGTTTCAGGGCATTCCTGCAAGTGTCCTGGGAAGCTGCTGAATTTTGAAAGCTTCTGGCCAGTAAAGGAATATTCTGTGGATACAAGCTTGATATGAGCATCTGAATTATGCTGGTTTCTGAGTATATAATGAAATAAAACTCTTTCTTCTGCCCCACAGAACCAAAGAAAATGGCTTTGACAGAGAGCCTTTGCACTCAGAACATCCAAGCAAGCGACCATGCACTATTAGCCCAGGCCAGCGGTACAGTCCAAATAATGGCTTATCCTACCAGCCAAATGGCCTGCCTCACCCCACCCCACCTCCACCTCAGCATTACCGTTTGGATGATATGGCCATTGCCCACCACTACAGGGACTCCTATCGACACCCCAGCCACAGGGACCTCAGGGACAGAAACAGACCTATGGGTAAGACTGAAAGATCTATTCACTTTTTTGGCATTTGGATGCTTTAGGTTCTTGCATCATTACTTCTCAACTGAGTTTGAGGCTTGAAGTCTTACAGGGGCAAAGTTTTGCTTTCTTCATTTTGTCCCCTTTATGAGAAAACTTGGTGTCATTAGTATACTCTTATATGCTTGAAGACAGCAGGCTAATTTTCTTTTTGATTTTGGAGGAGGGCATCAAACTTAATAATAAAATCCTTAATTATGGTAACAAAAGTAAAATGAACTTTTAGCTTGAATCTTGTTTTATGAGAGATTTCATATGTAGTCTGTTTGAGAATCAAACAGCAGTGACTCTTTTTAAAAAATATTTTTAAAAATTAGTTTCTTTTGTATATATTTTTTGTTTCAAATAGTCATTTGGACTTGTGCAGTCTCCATGATATTCCATATTTCCAAAATATGAGATGGCATACTGTTTATGGCTTAACTTGACAGTGAGGAATGCTTGGTACTTTTCTCTGCTAGAAAATGCCAGTGATTAAAATTAGTATTGTGGATTTTGCATCAAAGAACAGAATACAGAATGAATGAGTTTAGGAAAATTTGGGTCCTACTTGCCTGTGTCCATTACTCTTCATAAAACTGTTGGATATAAAGCTTTAGGAGATCTTGCCTTTTATTGAGCAAATGTCTGCTGCAAAAAATCAGAAGGAAGATGCCTAAGGTAAGTTTTGATAAATGATGTGTGGTTGAGGTGATGGTATCAGGTAGTAAGTACGCTGTTCCTGGGACACCTTCAATGTCTAACCTTCAGAATCTCACTAAGAGCAACAACCATCTCCCTCTTTTTCCCTCATCTCCTGTGACCATACCACCCACCAACAGGACTCCCTTTACTTCATAACTAGCTGTTGGCCAATTTTCCCGACTATGGGAGATTTGGTGGGCAGGATACCAGAAAGAACAAGGGTGAAGTCGAAGTAGAAAATCAGAAAACAGAGCTGAAGATACAGAACACTGGGAAACAGCCAGCCACCTGTTGGCTGCTGGAATAATAGTGACAGGATTTTATTTTCATATTTGTTTTTCACAGGCAGAGATAGCCTGAAATGCAGAAGTTTGTGTTAGGCTTCTACCCAGGTTTTTAGGCTGCTATAAGGTAGTATTTTTGCCTTCCTGTCCAGAGTCCTCCAAATGTCTAGAAAGCAGGATGGGGATGAGATGACTGAGGCTTTGGTTGTGAGATAGTAAATTAGTAATTCTGGTTGCCCACAACAGTAATTTCTATGTTTATATAGTGTGTCAGACAAAAATGGCTAAGCAGATAATTTGTGCTTTCTAATGTTCTGTCTAATGTTCTCACAGGTAATATTTCTGAAGGGCTTTTCAAAAGTGGTTATGCTTTCTTTCAGTCTAGACTGAGACCTCAAAACCAAATGTGATTACAACCCCTTTCTATGCAGAAGCCTTACCATTTATTGATGACTTAAGGCCTGAAAATATGATTGCTCATGTTTAAATAGCAGTGGAATCATCAGGTTACTGTGAGACCAGTTCAGGAGATGATGCACTGTTGTAGGTGCCAGAGAATGGTCTACTTCTTAGGCAGAAAATGCTGTTTGGTGAATTATTAGTTACAATGCACTATAAAGTAATCAGCAAGGAAGTAATTATGCTTATGTGCAATGATTATGTTTTCATCTAGTAATGTAAAATATCCCTTTATGAATCATATCTGTATCCATTGGTTTTATGTGATTTTCTTCAGACCATGTTTCTTACCTTTTAATTATATTAGCTTATAAAACTAATAGTGCTAGTCTCTATAAATATGTGCAGCTACTTAACCATCCCTAAAGTCTGCCAGAGTTTAGTGTGTGTTAATGTAAAATAAAATCTTGATGTATGAGTAACAAATTATGGCATTACATCAGGCTGCCATTTTGAGAATATAAAAATTGTCATAAAGGTATATTTAGTCTGATATGATTTATAAATGGGTGTTATATGTAGTGACATATACTCAACTGAATCCTTTAATAAAGTAATTTTGTAAGCAGCATTAGTTTGTAAGTAAGCTTTGGGTTTTAGCCTAGTTAGCTAAAAATCTTCTAAAACATAGGAACCAGTTAAGACACAACATTAGTGCCAGGTGGCCCACAAACAGAAAATGTGTTCTTTGATGATTATGAGCTATTTTACTCTCGTATATCCCTATGGTATTATGAACACAAATAAAATTTGTATGGTGTTGAATATTTAAGCATGTGAAGTAAAGACATTAGTTTTCAGTTGTCTTATTTTTTCCTTACATAGATTTGATTCTAACAAATGACCTTCAGAGTTTGAAAGTACCAGATGAAGCCCTTATTTCTTCTGTAAATACTTGGGCATGACAATGTTTCTACCATTCTTCTGTTTTAAAAGAATGCGATGAAACTTAGACTACTAAGACTCGTAGTAGACGCCTGTTAACCACAAACTTTCTATTGCTCATTAATTGTTCTGAGTGTTGGAGCTTGAATCATTATTGATTTAGTTTGCAGAATTTTTGGAAATGTTGAGACCTCTGGAGGTCTTGGTTCTTATTGCCAAACATTTAGATGCCACCATCTTGAAAGTTCCTGTCACATTTATATTTTCATCACCCTCTGGTTATTTTCTGTGGTGATTAATTGTAGGAATAGTGTTTTTTTTTTCTCCCAAACACAGGCAACAAATAAGTCAACAAAAATTACATATTTGCAAACATTTCAACTTGAAATATTCACAATAAACAGAGGAATAACTATTCTCCCCCCTCCCAATATCTTTTCTATTAAGCAAATTAGTAAAACATTTGCAATTTTATGTTTTGCCAATAGGTGGCATTGACAATTTTAACTTTTAAAATTTATCTCTGAGTATGTTCTGTTTGGACAGGAATGATGTATAGTATTTTTATATCTTTTTTATTTTTTATTATTTTTTAACCTGAGAGAGCTATCATAAATGTTCACTTTCATGGGTTATAGATGAAATTGTACCTTATAGTTGGCTGAAAAGAGTCATGTGAATCATCTTTTTTTTTTTTTCGCCTTAAGTCAGCAGAAAGAAAAGATTTTTAACCACTTAGATTTCACAAAAAGTGGAATGTAATATCTTTTTATTGTCATTTAATGCTTAAATGACAGGACCTCAGAGAAGGAGCCTCAATGTCTAGAAGCCCAAACCATTCCAGACTTAATTTGCTGTTCAGATTAACAATGTGAGGCAGAGCAACCAAAAAGAATTGTTTTGGTCATTCAAAGCAGAAAGCATAACATTGCCCAGTGCCCTTCCTTGATGTAGATGGTAAAGGGCACTTTCCACAATGAAGGCATGAGAAGAACACCAGGTTTCTAGACATCTCTCATCAGTCTTCTATTCTGACATTTTATGGAGAAATGTGGAAATGCATGTTCATAGTCTAATGACTAACTTACCTAACTGCTCTCATTCATTAATATCAGTGCACTTGGTAAACATTTACATGATACTTTTTCATAGCAGTATAACTGTGGTGCTAAAGAGCATTAATACTCATGGACTTCAAATTATGATTTTCAGTTTTTTAATTTGAATGTGATATTTGTTGAAGTATAACTGGCATGCTGATTTTTTTGATAAAGCATATCTCATTTTTATATCTTATGTTTTTGTAAATTGAATTAGTATGTATAGCTTTTATGTACATATATAAAAACACTCTCTTTGTGGCCTAATTTTATCAGCAAGATGCATATATTAGGATTGTATTCATCTATAGCTGAAACATGAAAAAATGGTTTACTATGTTTTGGGAAATCATATAAAATGAGTCATAATGTCTATTTTTTAATGCAGACTAGTCATATTTTGAAGTCACCTAATGTCTACTCATGTTTTTTTTTTTCTATTTATTTAGTGCTGGGGAGTAAATCCAGAGCCTGTGTATGCTAACCACACTGTCTACAACCTAACTACATCCCAGCCCCAATTTCTTGTATTTATTAAGAGCTAAGAATATGTTTATATTTGTACTTAGGGAGTCTCATATGAATAAGAAGCTCTAGACTTGTTATCGTGTAGCTCTGCCTCCTCGTGTGTAAAATAAAGAGTTCTGATGAGATGACCTCTAGAATTCCTTGGAGTTCTAATATTTTTGTCATTCTTATGAGGATGCCATTGGGTAATTCTGACTAAGTATAATTCTTATCTCCAATCAAAATAAAATGTTTTAACATCTTTGAAATCGCCTACGTGGTCCTGGCTATGTGCAGGATTGCATACAGATTGGGTACTGAATGCTTTAGGGCAATTAAGCCTTTTTCTCTCTATTTGTAGGGTTGCATGGCACACGTCAAGAAGAAATGATTGATCACAGACTAACAGACAGAGAATGGGCAGAAGAATGGAAACATCTTGACCATGTAAGACAGCAGTAAACATTTAGGTTAAAAAAATGTTTTGAGAACAACTGAAGTGAGGTCATATAATAAAAGCTTAAAGATGCTTTGAAGGTATTGTGTTTCCTGATCTCCTTGAAAAAAAAAAGAATGAATGAAAATGTTTGAGTAGAATGCAGGATTTGATTTCCAAGTTGATGTGAAAGCCACATAAGAGAAATATTTAGATCTTGGAAAAAGACCAGCAGGCTACTGTTTTATTTTGAAAGGGTGATTGGCTTACTATTCTGGAAAGGAAGATTTACTAATTATAACACCTTGAAGGTAAATATGATTGTCATGATTCACATTCGGACCTCTTGCTTTTCTTCTCTTTCCTATTGAATATGCTCATCTGTTGGGTCGGAATTTCAGATCTGACCATTAGAAATACTAAACTGAAATCCTTCAGGAATGCAATTTCATCTTTCATTATCCTGAAATAGTTGGTTTTCTTACCCACCAAATTCTTTAATCTGTGGTGATTTGTATGTTCACCTCTTTCTCCCTGTTTCTCACGCAGCTGTTAAACTGCATAATGGACATGGTAGAAAAAACAAGGCGGTCACTCACTGTACTAAGGCGATGTCAGGAAGCGGACCGGGAAGAATTGAATTACTGGATCCGGCGGTACAGTGATGCTGAGGACTTGAAAAAAGGCGGCAGCAGTAGCAGCAGCCACTCCAGGCAGCAGAGTCCTGTCAACCCCGACCCAGTGGCATTAGGTATCTTTACTTCAGATGAGAATCTTGTGTTTTGGTGGGATGTGGGTGGGGGGAAGGTACCCGGGTTTGACACAGGGCACTTGACCACTGAGGCACATCTCCAGCTCTATTTCATATTTTATTTAGAGAAAGGATCTCACTGAGTTGCTTAGCGCCTTGCTTTTGCTGAAGCTGGCTTTGAACTCAGGATCCTCCTTGTCTCAGCCTCCCAAGCCCCTGGGATTATAGGTGTGTGTCACTGTGCCCGGCCAGATGAGAATCTTGAATAGATATTTCTTATGCTATGACCCACTGGCTGTTTTTAACATTTTTTCAAAAATAAGAGATACTCTGAGTTTATGACAGAATTGCAAAACTGAACCAGAATTTTATTGCACTATTAAAAGTTATGCTCCTTCATAATATAGTTATTTGGACCCTGCCTCAAAACCTACAGAAACCCCATCTCACAGAGTGGGCCCGTGGCTTCTACTCCTCTAACAAGGCCTCTTGGGAATTCTTCTACTGCACAGCAGTGTTTGACAGCACTGCACACAGGGATGTGTGTTTTCTAATTTTTAATTCAAGATACAGTCTCTAAGACAGTCTTGTTTTGTGGTTGTATCTTGCATTAAAAAAAGAAAAAAACTTCTCTCAAAAATCCCTCTTGGACAGAGAAACCTAGAAGCTATATAGTTTACCTACTCCGCTTGAAATTTGATGATGAATATGTAGCTCTCTTCCTGTGACTGGTTAAGTTAGATTGCTTAATTATGGTTTTATTCATTATGTAATGGGACTATTAATATAACCACGCTTTAGAAATTGAGTGTTCATAACTATGTTTAGTATTGGTGTTTGGGGATTATTGTGGTTATAAATAGAATATAGTCCCAAAGATATTGAAAGAAGTCTACTAGAATTTTGGAGTGGCCTGCAAACTTCTGCTTGAATGAAGTGTAAGGTGTCATCATTTACATTGCTGGCCATTGTGTGTGAACCATTTGAACAAACTTAGTGGGGATGATTTGTGTGGATCCTCCTTCTCTCATCTCCAGCTCCCTACCTGTATCTCACTCAGGTTAGAATACAGTCCTTGTACTCTAACAAAACAAAACAAAACCTTATTGTATACATGCATATTTAAACTCATGTCTTTGACATAATTGGCACCATAGCTGATTATCAAGAATTAAAAGCTTGAACTATATTATCTGGATATTTGATCACATTATCTTTTTATTAAAATTATTCATAGTCAGTATAGTTACCTTTGCATCTATATTTGTGGATTTCTGCTAATTCCTGAGTGTTGAATGCCTATTACTCTAATAAGTATTAAATTAAGGAAGATTCCTAGCTACTTAATTTACCCAACAGGCAGATTCCTAGCCACTTAATTTACCCAACAGGTATTATTCTAAAGCAGACTTTAAAGACAAAAGGATATTTGTCAGGCTGTATTAAGGCAAGCAGTGAAAACAGAATTAAGTTTGATTTGAGCCATTATTGGGCTAAACAAAGCTATTTGGAGCAGAGTATAATAAACATCTTGTTTTTATTTCCTTATTATGAACAGAGATCAGTTAATCAAGGCAGATTTGCTCAAGGAAAATGATATTATTTATAAAGATGTAATGTAGGCAAAAATTGAGAGCCTTAAAAAATAAGATTTTAGCAATAAAAATATACACTTTGACCTTCTGTGTGGCACACATTAATGGAACTATTACATATTTATTGAGTGCTTACTATGCACTAGGCTTTGAACCAGGTACCATAATGAAGGAAAGAGATTCTTTATTTCTTCCTTGAGGATATTTGGGTCTAGTAGAACAGAGAGGCAAGAGAATAATGTTACAAGCACAGGACAGCCACCTCAGTTGAATCCTACAAATTAGACTCTGAAAAAGAAAAAATTCAAAAATTGATTTGACATCATACCTAAATTGTTATTAACCTACCAAATATAAGCCACTTTGTACACAGTCTCTACTCCTACACACAAACTCTGATGATGCCGATGTACACCATGTTCTCCAGGGAGATAAATTCAGTTTCTGTGTTATATATAGAACCAAAAGAATAAGCTTGGGTTTTTTTTTTTTTGTTTGTTTGTTTGTTTTTTAACCTACTCCTTCTGAGTACACAAATTATACTACTTTTAGTGATGTTTAATGAATTCACAGTTTTGGTAAAGCCGAGAAGTTGCTTTGGCTTTAAATTTACGTAGTTAAGATTATCTAAAGGCTACAAGAATTTCATTGTTTTGTTTAGAAATCACAAAAACAGTCATGTTCTTATGGACACAGAACCCTTGGTTACCTATTAAGAAACCATCACAACTCTTAAGAGCTACACAGTGTTCCAGTCCTGGCGTCCAACAGTTTTTCCTGCGAGTCCTTGCTAGTTGATTCTTGAGGCCCTTGAGCTTCATTGTCTGGAGCTGGGTTGAGGCTGTAAATAAGAGGACAGGTAGTTTGTAATCGAGGAATACGGTCATTTACATAAAGTGCTCTCTCTCTCAGGCTTTGAAGGTGAATGTATGGAAGTGTGTTATGAAAACATTAGGGATTATTGGTTAATAAATCTCTGTTGCTGGAAAGTTTTTAATGGGGTACATGTTTAAGATAAAGTTATAGATATGTTGTTCTTTTATATACATGTCGATCTTGTTATGCTATGATTAGATTGTGTATTTCTTTTAGCCTAATTCTTTCAATTCTTAAACCATCCGGCTTCAAGTGAGACCTTCAGAATATATTGTAGAAGAAATCTTTGGTTCAGAATATTGCCTAACCTACATCCCCAACTTGGGAGCATGGGAATGTTTGTTATACACACATTCTTAGCATTTTAAAATTGCATTTGGGGACTGCACAGAGGAGAACGTCACTTCCATGACTGATGTGTTGTTTTATTCTCAGACCCGTTCTCACTGTTGAAATACATCCACAGCCTTAAGTCAGTATGGGGGATTAGAAAAATAGCATGATTAATCTATCACTAATTGAATTTTAGGAGTTTTCCCCAGATATTAAATAACAACTCTATTGTGAATAGCCTCTGAAAAAATTTTAAACACTTGAGAACATACTGAACTCATAATGTCATTCCCATTCTTTAAATAAATACAAGTTGAAATCTTAAAGGACCTTTAAAAATAGATTTTTCACTTGAAATAGTAGAAAAAATAGATTTTCACTTGGAATAGTAAATATGGATTGTTTTTATTATTCCTCATTGGCTATCCAGGGAAAACTCTAAATATTCAACTCTTAACAGAATTAGCTAATTTTTATTTATTCTTTTTAAAAATGTGACTTGTATATTTGTTTAGTTACATTGTGAACTTCACCAAAGACCCAGGTTAATGTGATAAGAATTGATAGATTCAATCACTGTGGTAACTACCTGATTCATAAGGATAGATTGTGGCTGGTTAGCTTTTCATGTATTCTCTAAGTGTTTGTCTGGGCCTCTGTAGCTCTTTTCTTTTAATTCCTTTTACTCTCAGTATGCTACTCATATCCCTCTCTTGCTTTAATTTTTTTTTTAAACTGGCTTTGGACTATTCTAGAATCTGTGTTCATTGTCCTTTGTTTTCAAGAAGACTTCCACATGATTAGGGTTTTAAAAAATAAATTTAATGGTGAGTTTAAGACTGTTAGGGACTTGAGAGTTACAGCTCTGAAATATGAATGCATCTATTCTGCTTTTTGAATGTAAAAATACTTTTTGAATGTATAAATGTGATAATAGGGAAGTAAATTTAAAAAAATACTTTCATGTATGTGTCAGTAAGGGTTAGCTCTTGCCAAAGAAAGAAGTATAGTGGGTTTTTTGTTTGTTTTGTTGTTGTTATTGTTGAAATGGGATGAAAAATCAAGCTGATTATTCATTTAAAAAAAAAACTTAGCAATTTAGGACTTTGTTGAATTCATGGAGGAGATTGTATTTTAAAATTGCTCTAGTTGGAGGAGACAGGTGTGGTGGCTGACACTTGTAATTCCAGCTATTCTAGAGGCTGAGGCAGGAGGATCATTAGTTGGAGGCCCATGTTAGCAGCCTAGTGAGATTCTGTCTCACAATGACAGTAACAAAGGATTGTAAGACTGGGGATATAGCTCTTGGCTAGAACGTGTGACGTCCTGGGTTCAATCCCTAGTCGCCCCCAACTCCCACTGAATTGCTGTCGCTGGCAAATTTTATGCTTGCCGTATGATTAAATCATGAAATTTCCCATTGGTATCTAAATCCTTAGGAAATCTAGCATTAAGTTTAAAAGTACAAATTCTGAGCAGCAGATCATTAGGATTTGAAATCTCGGTTCCTCTTCACACTTTTTTGGTGACTTTCGGTAAGTCATGATCTCACTGTGCCTCAGTTTCCTTATCTGTAAAAATGAAGATGACACATATCTCTTAGGCATTTCTGTATTAAGTGAATTGACAGGTCTACAATATATAGTATGGTGCCTGACCTGTAGTACACATGATGTACTCCTGTTGTGCAATCTCAGAATGGCAGGAAGCAAAACAGGAGAGCTTTATGTTTGGCATTCAAGATGGCAAAATTTTAGTGAATTATTAGATAATTTTTAACTAGAAAATATTTCCAAGGTGGATACTTTGCTTAAGAGGCAGAGAAATTAGAATTCTCTCTTAAATATGTATCTTTAGAACCCTGATTCAGAACACATGACTGCAGAAAAATAGTTTTCCTCCAACCAAGGAAACATACTGTTCAACTTCTATACTATCAGAATATGGAAACTACAAACAAGTTACTCAGAATATATCTGCATATAAAAGTCTGTGAAGTTTTATACAATTGTATTGATTCCTTTAAATCACATCATGGAATTCATTTCATGACCACTCAGCTAACTTTATAGTGCACATGCCTGCTATGTTTAAAAACTCTGCTTTAACTATATAGGGTTTTAAAAGACTGTTAAATAAGTCTATCTTTTAAAAACAAAGAGATGGTTATTTCCTGGTATGTCCATTGTTAAAGATGGGAATTCTAAAGCAGTTCCTAGTTTCTAGTTTGGGTTTAGGCTTGTGTTGAGATTTCTAAACATATTACCCTTAAAAATAAAACCAAGTGGCATTTGTAAAGATGAAATCACTTAACCTTTCTCTTGATGGTTTCTGTAATTGATATTATCATGATCACAGCCTCATTCTGCCCACTACAGGATGAAGGCCATACCTAGGTGCTGCCAAGCTTTGAGCATTGCTGTCCTGGGTCATGTGAGGTCACATTGGTTCTCCAAAGGCTGTCAGCTCATCCCTTCATGTATATTGATGGCGGCCCTTCCTGTATCTAGTATCCAATGGTCTCCATTCTGTCGTAAGTGTAGTGCATCTTCCGTCTCTTCCATATATCAAAGATTGCCCTTTCCGTTCACATTCCTTATAACTTTATCCTTCATTTTGACTTAGTCCTCCCTTTCTTCATTGATGTGTGTTAGCTTAAAGAGGCTGCCCTGGCCCTCTTCTCCTCTCACCTCTAAGCAATTTGCATCTCAAAGCAAACTAAACTTGACTTAGATGGACATCTCTCTAATTTTTTCATCTTTCAGTAGTTAGATCTTTGTATGTCTCACATTTTAAACTATTTTCCATAGATTCTCCTGTCTTTGTTTCTACTACTACATTTTAGAACAACTATTCATTTTTATAGCAACAGATATTTTATTGGTAGTAAAGACCTAATAATTAAACATTAGCTCCTTTAGAGTCCAGCCTTGGAATATTTGGGTGCTTTGCATGGGTTTGTCTAGTTTCCCCAATACCTTAAAATGTTAAATTCCTAGGAGAGTGGTCTCTTGCTCTCTTATTATTATTATTTTTTCTTGCTCTCTTATTTACCAACTCCAGGAATTTTTTTGTCCTTTAAACTCAGTTTTGTCTATATAGATTCTGATATTGCTACTGCTTAATCAGAAAAGATATTAAATTAATGTATTAATTGATTTCTGTAGCTATTAAAGTCTTTAATATTTGAGGAATCAAAAAGAATGAGAAGTATCCATCAACTGTGCTTTCTGTGTCAAACCTGATGTTTAGGAAGACTGCAGTGACTTAGGACTGGAGAGGATATTGTAAAATGTGCATCTATAATTACTTCCCTTTAAATTTGGATATTTTGAAAAAATGTTCTTTTACAAAGCAGAATAGGATTGATGAAGCCGTTTTACCTGATGGGCATTGATATAATCATTGGGTGTCTAAGACAGGTGGAGTTCAGGTCTACGTGGATGTAGCAGCATGTCAATGAGACATATATGGAGCTGCAGCCAAGGTGAAACTCTTCATAGCATCTCAGTGTGGCTTATGAACCCTCGGGATGTCTATTGTAGAGCGCATGGAAGGTGGAAGGTTGGCTAAACCCTGAATGTTAATGTTTGAGAAAATTTGAGGCTATTCACATTCATGAGGTTTTAGTAATATTTATAGAAAAAAAGTGTAAGAAATTTGAGGGCTTTGGCTTCTAAGGACAAATACAGTGAATTGAGTTTGCAAAAATAATTTGTATCACGAAGTGACATATTCTGTGGGGGCTCAAAAATTAGCTTCCTGTATTTTGCTTAATTGAAGCTTCTCCAGTGGTTTTGCCTCCTTTAATGTTTTGTACTATTTAGTTATATGCTGGAAGGGGGAAAGGGTTTATGATGTTTTTTTCTTCATCTTCCTTGTCTGTAAGGTAACAAGTACATATCTATTCTTAGTGGTCAGCCTGCTAAATAATGGTAATGATGAAGATAATAAATAGCAAGTAATGTCTAATGAAAGCATAGGACATGCTATGCCAAGCATGTTGTGGGGAGCACCTTCTTCAATCCTCAGATGAAGTAGCCCTTGCCTTACATGGGGCAGCTGAGGCAAGGGGAAGCTAACTTCCCCAATGTCATGTAAATAGTAGTTGGTAAAGCTAAAATTCACCTCCACTGGGTTTTAGAACTCTCTTCTCTCTATTTGCCTGGGACTAGTAATTAGTATTATTTATGCATGAACTTTGGATAACTTAGCACTTTAAAAAATCTTTTAAAAGATTTTTCTTTTTCCTTATAATAAAGTTTGGTTCTTCATCAAAAATTTTGAAAAATGAAAAAAATTTGCTTCTTTGGAAAAGGCATTTTTTTTCTGTGTTTACACTTTACTATCTATTCTTTCTTATCCAATTATTTATACTTAAGTTTAAGTCTTTTATTGTTAAAAATTGTCTTTAAAAGTTGTCTTAAGTATATCTTTCTGTTTTACTGTACTTGTCTAAATGTGAATTTCATAGCACTTCTTCTGGAAATAGTTATAGTTGCTAAAGAAGGTAATCTTGAAAAACCTAATTAACTATGTCCTATTTCCAAGTTGTATATGCACCAGTTTTATCTAGCTTTCTTTAAGAATGAAAATTGTTTCAGAAAGAACTTTTTGGTTTTGTCATTTACTTTGTGGAAATGAATGTGCATATGAAAATGCATGGATATTTCCAGGCCATCTGATTATTCAGTAGTCGTGAAATTATAACGTAAACTTTTAAAAAGAAACTCTCTGGAATAAATTTAGACTTAAGAAAATATTGCAAAGATAGTATGAAGAGTTTCTGTATAGCCTTCACCAAAGTGTTATAGATTTTTCCTAATTCAACATAGTTGTTATAATCTAGGGTTCTAGCCACTTGATAAACTATATACCGTGCTTGGATTCAGAACACTCATTTGTATTTAAAGCATTTAAATATAATGACATACACTTAACTAAATTGATTGTGCTTTTTCTTTTTCTTCATGTTCTGTAGCTGCATAAAATATAGGATACTGGACTGAATTTCTTTTGACCTTCAACATATCATTAGATAAAGTATTATTTTAAAATATCAGTCTGTTAACTTGGCATTTCTTTTAAATGTAGAGAAAACTTCAGTTCTACTTGAAATTTATCATGGGTTGAATAATTATTATATTTTATAGAAGTACAGTGTTGATTATTTTCATCCTAAAATCTTCCCAAATGTACAGGCTTTCATTGAAAATTCAGTATGGGCTGCACACAGTGGCACACACCTGTAATCAAAGTAACCCAGGAGGCTGAGCATAAGTTCGAGGTCAGCTTCAGCAATTTGAGGAAATCCCAAGCAACTGTAGGAGATCCCTGTCTCAAAATGGGGCTGAGGATGTAGCTCAGTGGTAAAGTGCCCTGGGTTCAATCCCCAGTACCCACTTCCCCCAAAAAAAATCCAATATGGAAGACATGACATGCAGATTTTAGCTATAGATGTCTCTAGATACTCAAGCATTATATAAAAAATATAAAATGTTCATGCCATTTCTGTGAACAAGTTCCTTTGAAAGTTAGCATTCCTATATCTACTTTATTATGAGTTTCCTCAAACTTTTAAAATTTGACAGCCTAAGAAGCAAAGCAGTTAAAGTGTTTTATCCTTTAAAATTGTCTTTAAAAGTTGTCATCAGTACATCATTTCCTTTCCTGGAAGCCACATACCAAGCTTTGTTTGGTGAACTGAATGTCTGTGAATTCATTATAATGAGTCTTTCTAGTTTCCACTGATGTCAAATCCATATAATCTAATTCATGTTAAAAATATTGATGCTTAGTGATATTTTTAAGAAGTAATTAGGTGTGAGAACTGGTTAGTCATCAAGTAGGGCTGACCATTTATTGAAAGATAGTAGTATTGGAGCTCTGTGGGAATTATATTATCCTGACATTTGATCATTTTTTCTTTAAACTATTAGTTTGACTCTTGAAAGGAAAAGTTAAAAATATAATTTATTTAACAATATAAAACATACCTATAGAAATCCTCACAGTGAGAGAATCTGAGAAGTGTTCCCAAACAGCATATGTTTTAAAGAAAGAAAGTTGCTTTGGAGTTGAGCATATGAGGCGTGTAGACCAATGGCCCTCTTATTTCCCTGGGCTTTGATGATTGGTCTTGCTATTTTTGTGTATTTTCTAGAAGTGAAATGTTCAACCTTTTAAAATTGCATTTTTGTAGCAAAGCCAAGAGAAGGGCATTGCTTGCTTCACTCTGTATAAGGATGTGAGGATGCTGATGGTACTCTCCCTTCTCTCCACCCCCTTCCCACCCTCTTCATAGATGCGCATCGGGAATTCCTTCACAGGCCTGCATCTGGATATGTGCCAGAGGAGATCTGGAAGAAAGCTGGTAAGAATTGTTTAAAAACACGAGTTTAGTGTTCTGGCAGCTGTGTGCAGTTGTTAATGCAGTGATGTGAAGAATGACAAGAAAGGACTTTACTGCTAACAACAATAGCAAAAACAAAACAAAACAAAAACCCATAAAACAAAACAAAAAAACCTCATTAATATTCTTAGACCAGCCCTGATTAAAACATGAAATAGTTTTTATTTTAGTAGCATCTGCTAGTGCCATTATAATTGAAAGGCTGGCAATATTTCCTTTATAAACCCCTTTTTTTCAGGAGCTATAATGGTTTCAGGCTGGAATTTGGCATAGGAGGTCTTAGCTTACATGCAGTTTTCTTTGATGAAAAAAAAAATCCAGTGTTTAAAGAAATTAAATTGCATACTTCAGCATTTTGCTCTTCAAAAACAAAATCACATCAAATCAGTTGACTTGTTAAGGAACGTGTTAAGAATTTTTGTTCACAATTAGCTTTAAAATTGATCTTTTGTGCTAGTTAATATTCATGGATCAGAGCTAAATTTTGTTTTAAGTTGAATGACAAAAGTTGCTAACCTTCTGTCTTTCCTTGCCATATGCACTGTCTGCTTTCCATTGAGAGGTATTGCTCTATATTTTGTAGTAGATTTAAAGCTTCTCCCGACCCCTTAACTGATTATTGGGCTTAAAGAAGTTCAGATCTGGCAGAATCTTTGTGAAACTCCAGCTGCACAAAATCTTGCATAAAACCTGACTAGGTTCTAAGCTGCTGTAACTCCAACTGTTAGAATTGTTAGACCATTTGAGGTGGGAAAATGGGAAATGCCATTTGTGCAGAGTCAAATGGATGTAGGGGTGATAGCACTAATGGAAGAATCAAGGCAAAGGTTATTTGTTGTTTTTTGTACAAACGACTTCCCTTGGGTTTTGATTGACTCAGCTGTGTTTGTAGTTCTCTGCAATTTGCCAAATATCTGGTTACTAGTATCTTATCCAAATATAGATTTTCTAAGAAATACCAGTTTTTTAGTATTTATGTATTATTATTTATTTTTGTAATACTGGGGCATTCTACTACTGAGCCACATCTGTAGTCTTTTTTATTTTGAGACAGGGTCTCACTAAGTTTCCAAAGCTGTCCTTGAACTTGTGGTCCTCCTGCCTCAGCCTCAACAGTAGCTGGGATGCCTGGCTGAAATACCAGTTTTTATAAGTGGGATAAGAAGTTTTAAAATCTGATAGTACTCTAAGTTCAGTAGCTTAGATTAAGAACGTTCTCTTGCTTGTCAATATGCAAATCAGATAGATTCATTCAGCTTAAATATTAAAATGTGTATGTTGCTTACCTATATAGTATTACCTGATTTATGGTAATAAGTCACATGATTTCTCCAAGTTGTTCAAATATGCTGAATGCCAGATACCTGAGAGAGTTGCTACGTCTTCCTCCTAACCATTTTTCTTCTCCATTTTTAAGCTGACAGTGCATCTTATTCAAGTAAGAGGCATAAAGAATTGCCGTTTGGACAGCAGAAGGATGACTTTTTATGTTGAGAGGGGAGAGTCTTTTCCTGTTCCCCTTACTTAATGTGTATTTAAGTTAAATTCTTGATAGTTCTTAAAGAAAAGTTGACAGTAAGGTCTTGTGTAATCCAAATTCCTTCTGTGCTATTACCTGCTCAAGTCTTTGTT
Source organism: Urocitellus parryii (assembly GCF_045843805.1). NCBI lineage: Eukaryota > Metazoa > Chordata > Mammalia > Rodentia > Sciuridae > Urocitellus > Urocitellus parryii. The sequence goes on from NC_135537.1 coordinate 42,972,831, forward strand.
AGACTGCTATTAAGTGAGAACAGATTTTTCTGAATATACCACCTTTGTTGGAAAGTCAACTTGAATAGCTAAGCACAAAGGAAGTCCTACCATAAGTGGTGAGCAATTGGAAGCAGATTCAGAACTGTGCTGTGTATTTTCTACTTAATCAGTGTTTTTTCTACTTGATATGTTATAATCTATTGAATCTACCATTATTTTTCTTCACTGTTTTGTGGGTCTCTGAACCCAGTCTTCATGCACTTTTTGTTTGGCGGACTTAAAGAATAGAAAAAGAACACTGCTTTTTTTTTTTTTTTTTTCCTGTTGTGTCACTGCACTCTTTAAGACAGGTTAATCATCGAGAAAATGTTTTTAGATTATTTAATTTTTAGATGTGGCTATCATTGATGATTTGTTAATAGTGCAGATTAAGTTCATATTCTCACAGTAGTGCCCCTAATATGCCACTTAAGAACAGTGGTAGTGGTTGGGAGTAGTTTTCTATGGGTGCATGTTAAATTTTAGAGAGTATATTAAAGTATGGATAGCAGTTTTATCTGGAAATCTCCAATAACTGCTTATACTATCCATCTGCTTATAATATCCATATATGCTTCTTAAAAGACATTACTGGTGTTCTCAGGGTCAAGACAGCCAACCTGAAGAAGACACCAAGGGCATAATGTGACATCTGCACTCAGCTTGTTAAAATTTGAAAGCTTTTTTTTTCCCCTAGGATTCTAAAATTTGCTGTGCAAAAACACTTTTTTTTTTAAAAAAAGGAAGAAACCTATTAAGTGTGTCTTTGCAATGAAAGTACTACACATTGTCTTTGAAGCAAAAGTAAATAAAATTTAAAGCACTTGAAAAATACCCAAGTGGTGGATCTCTAAAATGTTCTAAGTGTGATGCAGTCTAGCAATGCATCCTTTTACACGGAAAATAATTGCAAAAAGTATATATTGTGCTTGAAATTGTATCATACAGTTTTTATACCATTTTACTTTGTAGTGATTTCAAACTTGCATAAAAGTTGCAAAAATGTATAAATGTATATAAAAATTTTTCTTGTAGCTTTTACCCAGATTCTTCACTTTACCATATATGTGTGTGTGTGTGTGTGTGTGTGTGTGTGTGTGTGTGTGTGTGTGTGTATGCCCACATATAGCCATTTGAGAATAAGTTTTAGATTCAATGTCTTTTTACCCTAAACATTTTAATGTTTATTTCCTAAGAACAATATATTCTTTCTCACATAACTATAGAATATTTACCAAAATCAGGACATGAACATTGATACTACACTATTATATTTTTTAGTTGTGGACACAATACCTTTATTTTATTTATTTATTTTTATATGGTGCTGAGGATCAAACCCAGTGCCTCCTCACACATGCTAGGCAAGCACTCTACCACTGGGCCACAACCCCAGCCCAATACTGAACTATATTTCATCTACAGACCCTATGCAGATTTTGCACATTGCTCCAATAATACAGATTAATATTGCACATTTTTAAAGATTAGAAATCTTACTAAATGTTGAACACATCAGTTTTTCCTGAAAAGTAGTATTTTTAAAAGCAATAGCAAAGACAACAAATGTAACTCAGAAGTTACAAAGGATCTTTATAAAACTGGAAAATAATCTAACATAAAGATGGTTTTAAAATTGCAACTGAATGTTTTCTTCAGTATATTTCTTTTTAAACGATCAGAGAATGTTTGCAGTTGGTAATAAATATTCAAGCACCTTGCAAATGTCCTACCAATTCTCTTTGCTGATCTGTATATGCCTGTGGGATTAGAATAGGAATGCATAATTTAAATATAAATTGCCTGATTTGCATATACAATTAGTCAAGCTACAGCTTTGATCGTAAGCAAAAATTATTGTCCTGTATTACCACTTAGATAGAATTTTAATTCACCTTGAATATTCAAACTAAATTAGACCCTGGCTGTGTAGTTAGAAGGGCAGTCCTTCCCTGGTGCCCAGAGTCATTTAAGATGGGGTAATAAAGGCATCTTTCGACTCCTGGTAAAGAAGATGCTATAAGATCTGTCTGTAATACCCTGATTCTATCCAGATTTTAGTCACATACCTTGAAGCAACTAACAAAGGCTTAACATATTTTGGTTAATATTTCCAGTCTGGATCTTTCTCTTATACTTTAGATGGTAAAACCTAGTGGACAGTAATTGCAAATGAAAGTATTTCAGATATGATGCTGCCAAAGTGACAGAGCTACAAAAGTCAGGGCAGCAGATTACTAGTAGGGAGCTTCTGATGGTTCTCACATCATGGGCTACAGATATGCAAAATAAACCTTAGGAATTTAAGAAATCCAGGGAGTACTAACATCTCTTATGTTTTTTAATCTACAGTAAAACATTTTTATTAGGAATCTATGTTTTTAATTAAACAGAACATTTAATTAAGGTGGTTTTTAAGTGGGTGAAACAATTAAGTGCAAACACTTGAATGAAACATGTCATAATTAGTTTTAATAGAGTGTTAATTGGTACTAGGTTTGCCAAGTTAATAATTACTGCTTATAAAATTTTCAATTAATCATTGTCATTTTGCTTTGAATAAAGATGAAAATTAGATAAACTAATTCAGGAGGAGGATATTTTCCCTTGTTAATTAGAACGTTCGTTAATTTTTTAAAATGGAAATTACTTGTTTTAGTTGTCAATCTTATGTTATACATTAGTTGAGTATTTGCACCCTTACTACAGCCAAAAAAAGAGCTGATTTGACACCTTGCAGGTTTGCATTTAGGCCTGATCATTTTGGGTTGTAGTGTATGATTCAGTCATGTTTGCTGGTGCAACAGTTGGTTATGCAGAACCATCATGGTGTAGATTTGATGAAATCCGTGGATAACTGCTTAAAACATAGGAGATTATTTTTTAAAAAAAATTATCATTAGGTCTATAAATGTGCTTTATAAAAGCACATCTATATTACTCAGAAAATGACTTAAAGAAAACTGGATCATCTGTTTCATCGATTTGATTTAAAAGGTCTGTATTAATTGCTAAATTACCTTTTCACTCGTTTGTATTTTTTGCCAACAAAATTATTATTTGCACTCATATCTGGATACATGTAATTTTTTCTTCTTTCTCTGTTGTTTTTTGAGAACTTTACCTGTGAACATTTTATATTTATATAATCTTAGTGTTGTGGACTACCTTTTTTATGTATCTGAATGATCCAGGAAGGTTTCTGTGGGTGTTCTTGCACTTGGTGATACACTGGTCTCAGATTCATTTCTGGAGACGTTGGTTTGGTAGAAAAGTTGTAGCAATGTTATAAGCATTTCAAAAATACTCCCAGAAGTACAAGTTAAGGAAACATCCTCACTCCTGAGTGAATTTCAAAGATCTGCTATTTTCTTAGCCAGAACCACCCAATAATTTGGATGAGAGTCATGCCTGTTGGATAAAATTCTGTTAAAAAGGGATCAGTGTCCAAGATCCTGGACTGAGAGATGTTCTCTTGTCTGGTTTGCCCAATGGGCACACAGAGGAGGCCGTCAATGAGGTGAAGCGCCAGGCGATGACAGAGCTGCAGAAGGCCGTGTCTGAGGCTGAGCGGAAAGCCCACGACATGATCACGACGGAGCGAGCCAAGATGGAGCGCACAGTGGCAGAAGCCAAGAGGCAGGCGGCAGAGGACGCACTGGCGGTTATCAATCAGCAGGAGGATTCGAGTGAGGTAAGACATTTGGTAGAGCTTCCAAGTGAGCGTTACAGTTTTCACTAACTAAACTGCTCATTTTTCAATCCAGGAGATCACAAATAAAAATTTTAGGAAAAAAATTTCAATTTGGGAAAGTCAGAAAGCACTTGTGGAATTGACCAAGAACTGGTCAAATTTTGTTTCTTTATTAAAGACCTAAGGAAAAATTCTTGGCCAAAAGTGATTTTAAAATGTTTGATAATCAGATTAAGGTGAAATGCTTCACCTCCCATCTTTGGGACACTCAAAACCCAACTCTGTGCGTGTGTGCACCCAGGCGCATGTGTACATGTGTATTGATTGTTTCCTCCTTAAAGGGATTTAATAGAGCTGTGTTCTGTAAGCTATGGTCTCCAAAGACCTACTGCAGCACTGGAATCCAAATTAGTTCTATTAGGCCTAAAGTTAATGATAAAATGATATTTGCATCAGCTAAAGAGTTCTAAAACATTTTACAATCTGTATTTTCATAATGTTTGTCATAACCATGATGGTCATTACATTGCTATTAGAAATAATATTATTTGGTATAATTCCCATGTAATAATGATCACACATACACATAGACACATATGGGCTCAACATAGTATGAATGACTCAAGGATCTAGGAAGTAAATAACTAAAATGTAACAAGGTACTTTTTACAATATAGCCTATAAATCAGAGCAAAGAAATGTTCCATGTTAATTAATACAGCATCACAATCCTCAACCCTAAAGTAACTTTAGATAAAAGACTACAATTAACTAGTCTCACAAAGCTGAACTCTGCAAAGGCATGAACTGATAAATCAATGGTCTACTACAATACATATCTATAATTTGTGAGAGAGAGTAAGAATTTAATTTGTACCAGGCTTTTCTGTAGATGAAAGACCCTGCGGGAATCACTCAATGCCCAGAGTTTCTATTTAATGTGTAGCAGATGAATAACAAGGGGACAAAAGGAATTGATTTTCAACATTTGAAAGTTTCTCAGGAAGAGAGGGACAAAGGAAAGTTTATCTACCCTTTAACTGCTGACTTTTCCATTGTCGAATTAAACTAGACAGAAATTCAATTTCATTGGCATCTAGCAGCTAAGATATATAAGGACTTTGTTTTGTGTTTATGTGTTTTGAAAAAATTCATTAGCATCTTTTGAAGAGAACTTGTATAAGTTAGTAACATTGTAGGGCACATTTGTCATTCTTCAGATATTATCACTTTCACATGAATGTTTTAGGGCTGTTAAGAGCATTTTTTTGTAGGTCCCTAAAATCTAAAGACAAATGTCTAAGAAGAAATTGTGAATTAGTAAGTCTTTACGTTTGCACAATAATATGCTGTATTTCTTCAGTAGCTATAAGCTTTGTGTCTTTATTCTAAAACCTATGCAGAAAAGATATGATTTTGACAACAGTCTTTATCATTGTCATATGTTGTATCGAACAGATCTCAAGTCTAAACAGTTCCCTGGGCTCTTTCTGGACAGCAGAAAACTCTGGTTTCCTTGGGCTAGAAGAAAGTGCCCTAATCATGGCTGAACCCCAAAAGTAAAGAGAATCTGTTAGTCCTAGTCCAGGACATTTTAGAATTTTCACCTAATTTCTGTTTTTTAATTCAGGATTTATCTTAAATATTAACCATTCAACCCCAAATTCAGCCCACATAGCATTGTGATTTAGATACGTTGTGAATGATTCATTTTTTTAGGGAAAAAAAAGACCTGGACATGATAGTAATTGCTTCGAAAAAATATATGTATGCCCATTAAATGCAACAGCTATTGATTTAAAAACTGCATTCAGAAATTAATAGACCTTCTTTTTGTGACCTACCCAGGGAAGTAGGTTATTTGCTACATATAGAATTAAACTACATTCATTTATCCATTTATTCTTTCAACAAATTACTGAGCTTTTATTATATATCAGGGACATTGCTGGCACTGAGGGTACAGAAGTCACCGATGCATGTTAACAGTTCAATGGGAGAGTTGGATCACCAAATTGTAAGAGTCATAATAAAGTTTAAAGTGAAGGCTTCCAGTGCTTAAAGCTAATCAAGACTGGATTTACAGCTGCCCTCCCCACCTCCCACCACGTTATGATGGTTCCTGGGGCGGTGGGCATGTGCAGGGGACAAGAGAGAGGATGGGAAAGGAAGCTTTGCTGGTCTTTGGAAGCATGATGGCCCTGTGACTGATAGGTGTTGATAAAGATCACTCAGACTGCAGTGTGGCAAGAGATTAGAGGAAATGTAAAAGAGGGACTGTCTCAGTGTTTCAGGAGGACAATGGGTAGATGAAGATGATTGGTAGTGGTGCTGGGGTGGGGAAAATTGGGTGTGCTGGCTGGAAACCCAGGAGGTAGAATGGGCAAGAGAAAATGTGCTTGTCAGGAAAGAAGTTCAGGGTACATACATCAGTTGACTCTACTTGAACCACTTTCACAAACTTGCTGGCTTCAGTCTACCCAACGTAGGTGTAAGGGTGCTGGGGAAGACAACCTTTGCTCATTTTGTGTGTGTGCATAAGCAACATCAGTTAAAAACGTTTAAAAGCTCTAATCAATTATTGAATCCAGCTAGACTCGTCTTCTCTGTTTACTGGAAAGGGCAAATAGAGCACAGAAGCTTAAGTAGTTCATCTTGTCGAATGTGAGAACTGGGGCTGTGCATTGGAAGGTGAACAGCAAGATGGCCCTGCATCCTGGCTTGAGTAGGCCAGTCCCAGTTTATACATGTCATCCTCATGTAACTGCTCAGAGTGGTTCCTTCTACTCTCAGGTGTCCTGGTTTGGATGATGTTGTATGGTCACAACATTTAAAGGCCATGTTCAGCTGATTGGATGATCATCTGCTCTGTGGCAGAAGGAATCCAAGGGCAGTGCCCCAGGACTGGATTGTGGCCCAGCTCTGTTGCCATCTTGGGTTCTTGAGCGAGTCATCTTTCACTTCACCTGCCTAACTTAGTTGTTAAAAAATAGTTTTAACAGCAATATTATATAGTGTTTGAAGAGTGAAAACTCAAGGCATTATTATCTGCTCATATTTCACACAATCATATTTTTTTGCATATTTTAATTTATTCAAGTTTCCACAGTCATCCTTCAGACAGTATATGCTAAACTTGTGCCTGAAACAACATCCCCTTCTCCTTTTCCCCCTCTTTATTTGAAGCCACCTCTTGTAGTCATTAGCTCACCTCTTATGATCAGGTGTATAATTTATATAATTCACATCTGCAAAAAAATACATGTAGATGATATAAATACACATGTTATTTTGTATGTGTGTATTTTGTAAGGTCTTTATAGAGACTTTGAGAAAGCACTTGTGCTTCAGAATTAGAACACTAGAGTTCTGTCCCAGTGTGCTGCTTGTTTTAAGTATAGACATCTGACTACTTCTCTCTGTAATTTCTGCATTTAGCTTTCCTCCTGTACCTTAGTTTTCACATCACATAAAAAGGAACTAGTCATTCCCTTCATGCTTAGAAAAACCTGTGGTTCTAAAAAGTTGGCAGCATAGGATAGAGAAAATATGGAAAGAGGAGAGAAGAGCTGAAAATGTTTTACCGAGAAGACCAGAGCAGGCATGACTAACACAGGGGTATTACTTGTGAGGGACAGAGGACCCATTTTAATTTATCGTCCAAACTGGGATGCTTCTCAGAGTAAACAGGGTGCTCCTGCTGGGATGGACCACTCCTGTGAACTGGCTGTCCATCCCAGGCACCAGGAATGGGGGGGGGGGTCAGAAGCAGGGTTAAAAACGGTTCTATGAAGTTTGTTTTGCCTGTGATGAAATGAGAAGACCTACAATAAGTTTCTGTCCCGGTGCCAGGTGTGATACAGAGCTACCTCATATACTTTAGCTCTTTCTTCTCATACCAGCTCTGACAGAGTAAGGAGCTGTTTTTATTTTTGTTTGTTTGTTTTTTCAATTTGCAGTTAAGAAAGTTGTCTTGAAGGGATTAGGTCACTTGTTCAGCATCTCAGTCAGTACATGTGAGCTGTCCTAAGCCCAGGTTGCCTGCCTTGTAAGCTACCTTCTTAATAGTCACATGGCAGTAGTAGGAATTATTTTCCTCCAATTGTGCACTAGTGTATCTGTTTCTTCATTGGACTCTGCTCAATTATCTCTTCCTAGTTTCCTAGCTTTATTTCAGTTTATAGACTAATAATTATTATTACTCGAAGTTAGAATGACTCTGTACTTGGGACAGAACCTAAGCAGTATGATACTTTCTGTATTTTTTATAGTGAAATATGTGTTTCACCAGGAATTTAATGCCAGCATTAGCTTTCTCTATATTTTGGCTTTATTTATTAAAAGACATGCTGTTTGATTCCATAGGTGTTCATGGGGTAGTGGACAAAGAACAGGCCTTGGACTGACTTTGAGTTGCTTATTTTTTGGAGCTTTGGTTTTCTCACCTGCAAAACTAGGATAATGTTTGTGACCCACTTTGTAAGGTGGTTGAGGGATAGACATTAGATGACAAGTATTTAATATATAAAAGTTTGCTTGATCAATGAGGAGAAAGGGGGGGGGAAGGGGGAGGGGGAGGAGGAGGAGGGAGGGATAGATAGATGGGGGGCGGTTAAGAAATGATCCTAATAGGAAAGGTCTGAGGAGATTCAGGAGTAACCATGAGGTAAGAAAGCACAGGATGGAGACTAGAAGTCAAGACTGTAGAGTTCTGTAGAGTTCTTTGTGTAGTGGTTGCTGGGGCTGTAGAGCAGTTTGCAATCAAACATTCAAGTCTTGGGAGTGGGCGTTACCAGTGAATGGCTCCAGAGTCAAGTGCAGGGAACACTGACTTACAGGAGCATCCTGGTGGGGCTCCATCCAGAGCAGGGAATTGAGAGAATGCAGCTCAGGAAGATGAGATGGACAAACGGTTTTGGGAGTCATTCACTTACAGCTGAGGGTTGAAATCAGATCTGATAAGGGAGCACAGAGGAAGGAAGGGGGATATGTGTTGGTTGGCCCTCCCCCTTTGAGAACTACTTAGAGGGAAATAAAGAGGAAGTTACAGTACAAGAAAGAGAGTTTCAGTATCTTGGAAATCAGAATCAGGAACATTAAAAAGGAGGAATGGGGAAGTGCTCAGTAGTGATTAATCTTTAGAAAGTCTGAGGATGGTGAGGATGGAGGTAAAAATGCTTTAGTTACTTATGAAGTAAAGGGAAGAAACGTGATGTTCATTCCCTGTAGCAGTCATGCCAGTGGGGAAGGCATCCAGTTTGGACAGGGTCACCAGCTTCCTGTAAAGGCAGAGAGGTGCAGGGCCTGGAGAAGGGGTTTATATACTCTTATTTCTTCTACCTCGAGCCAAGAGGAGCCAATGAGGCTTCTGCTGCCACTTCTTCTGGACCCCCCCTGATCCTCAGATACTGCTCAGCACTGACATGACCCTGAATGATCCTGCGCAGTTCTTATTTCTGCTCTATAGGTACTGTTGCTCCAGGAGTCTAAGGAACTTGCCTTGTGGTTCCAAAGCCACTAAATGATGAAGTTGGAATGGAACACAGGTTAGCCTTGTTCTCAGCCTGTGCCATTTCCATTACGCACCAGGACATCTGTCCTTGATGTCTCCAATTTCCTGGTCCAACCTTCATCCACTTTCAGGGATTAAGGGCCCATCAGATCTGTTCTGTTCCAACAATATGTTTAAAAAAATCTGAAATTGACAAAATATGGCATTTTGGAAAGAAAATTTGATTTGCAGTCCAAATACCTAAAGAACTCAAATGTTGGGCCATATCTTTTCTTATCTTTGTAACTTTGAGCAAGTTTTTTTTTTTTTTTAACTTTGAAAGTTTTAGGGACCTCAGTTTCTTGAGCTACAAAATGAATGTGACAGTGATTTTCAATTGTCAAAGTGAGATGCAAGTTTATAATGTGATTTCAGTGTGCATTTAAGTCAATGTGTTGCCTTCTGTAGAGTTCTTTACATTTGAAAAATTTTAAATTTATAATCCTTCCACTTAAATTTACTGAGCATTGATTCAGTGTCAGACTTAGAGAAACATAAAATAATTCAGGAGAAAAATCTCTTGTCCTTTTCAACAGTAAGAACTTGAAGGGATATATTTTTCTGGTAGGACAGAAAGACCATTCTATGTTTCAAAAATAAGATAAAGGAAATGTTTTTCTTTGGAGCAGAAAAGAATTGATGATAGGAAACAAAGAGTCAAAAATCTTTGATATGCAGCTATGGCATCCAGAAGATTCGGTCTATCACCTCTATGTCCATATGTAGCCTTGTGTTTAGTATATTTAGTGAAGGGGAGGTTTGGGTTCAGCCTTAGACTCTTCAGAGTCACAGTCCAGCTTTGGCCAAATGACTTCTTCTCGTCTTGCAGATAGGGAAGAAAATATTCTTTATGCCAGAAAAGGAATATAGACTAATATAGTCTAATATAGACTCTAAAGCACATGAGTTTAGGGAATGAAATGTACTGTAAAAAGAGTATTTCTGAACATTTACACACTGTCGCGGTGATTTCAGTCACTGGCATCCTTCCTGAGAACCTTGAAAGAGGAGCTCAGTTATTTAAAATAAAACAACTACTAGGGTCTACTAATCTGACTATAAAAAGCAGGTACTGAAACATGTAAAATTCGATTAGTCATTGACCACCTTTATACCTGCCTTTGTGGCTCTGCCCCTGTGTGTTATAGACACAATTTGTAGCTTCCACCTTTGTGGGCTGAAGAAAGCTTGGAAACTTAACATGATCCCACTTAGAGTACTCACAGGATCCTGCACTGTCCTCTCTTGCTAGGATTGTGACTTTTCAGAGGCTGAGTATCCCTGGTCTGACATCAGCCCTACAGGAGGAAGCAGGAAATGCAGTGAAGCCATCTGAGAGAAATATATTAAGAGAAAGCATCTTCAGTTTTCTAATGAGTTTTTAAAAAGGAATATGCACTTGGAAATTTTTGTTAGTTGAACATGTGCTAAAGTTCCCTACATGTTCATTGCAGTACTGTGTCAAGAGCAATAAAAATATGCAAGGTTCTTTTTTCCCCCCTATCAGATCATTTAATTTGTTCTTTGTCGTACCTTCCTAGAGCCGAAGGTTGTTTTGTCCCAGTGGTGGGTGGTAAATGAATACAATCGAACAACATCAGAATGAACTAGAGGTAAAACTAGCCAGAGCCCTTAAATCCTGGATCAGAACCAGGCAATGCTAGGCAAGAAGCCTCAATTCCCAGCAGCTTCAGGATCCAAAACATCTGTTTCTGTATTTGGAACAGTTCCACTTTTTTTTTATTTGTAAAATTGTTCCCATCTTTGGAAACACTTTAAAAAATAAAGAAGTCCCCATTCTGTCTCCTCTTTCCACTCCCCAACACATGCATTTGTAATTACCTGGTTTAGTCTGTGTGTTTAATCAGTTTAAATTGAGAATGTTGCATACATCTGATTTCAATCTGAAGGAGCCATTGAGTATTGGGCAGTTACCACCCTTGTGTCTGCCAAAATGTGCCGCTGCCAAAAAAACGGATAGGACTCACACCAGGGTATTTCCTAAAGAAGCCACTTGACTCAGATTAGATGTTTAATTTCCTTAAAATATTGTTTTGGATTTGGGTCTCTGTTCTCTAATTGGGATTTTCTGATGTAATTTAGGAATATCGCTTATTTGCTGAGTTTGTTCCAGAACCCAGCTGGCAATCTTCTAAAAGTTAAACCTCAGGGAAATAAACTTCATTCAGAGCGCTGAAGTGTCCTATCTCACTGCTTGGAAGGGTGCATCGGGCCCACGTTTATTCACATCATTGTAGAACCATCATCCATGCATTGCAGTGGAATTAATTTGGGAAAAGAGGGCTTCTAGTTATGATAATGAAGCCTCTGATAACAGATTTACAGCTTTTGAGATATTTACTTTAACTCAAGTAGAAAAAACTGACTTTGTTCTAAGTTCCAGTACTGATTATTTTAGCTTCATTTTTGCTTCTAACATTTATGTATCGTCCAAGTTTCTAGATCTCCTCTGAGTTCATATAAATGCCTCTAGTGGGTAGAGTTTGAGACCATAAATTCTTTGTGTTTTCCCCCCCATTGGGCCATAATTTCTGAATGGTAAAGAAATAAGAATGTAGAACTAAGCTCTTTCTAAAAGTTTAAACCGGAATTCTTGAGTTCACAGCCTTCTGGTATTCAAAAGCCTCGAGGTGTTAGAAAAGTTAGGTTTGACTGCTAACAGTTGTGTGCACATTTTGCACAATGGTAAAGGCTTACACACCAGGGGATGGGCTGATATCCCACAGGGTCCTTTTCAGTAGGCTCATGAACCCACCTTGAGCCACATAACCAGCATGTTGAAAGTAAAACAAATGTAGAGAACACAGTGGGGACACTTATCTATATCAGGGCTTTAAAAAATTCATTTGAATTGTAACATAACTACATACCCTCAGCTTGTTGGAGTTACCAGACTATAGTGAGAAATTTGTTTTGCAAGAGAATAGTCAAAACCAGTGAAGATGAAGAATACAATACTGCATGGCGGAAAGTTAAGATCACTTGGGCACAGCATTTCACAGTGGAATTGGTAGTACCAAAGGAGCTAGGGACATTTAACCATGTAAATGAACATTTTAAAAGTCAGCTTTCTGAGGTTCAGTCCCCTTCTGAAAGGGTCCCTTACCCATTGTTCTAACTTCCCTAAGATCTGTACCAGATAGGTGTTCTTCGCTCTCTGACCTCTGTGCTTTGATTCACGAGGTGCTCATCTTAGAGTCTGAAGCAATCTCATCTGTGCCTTTTTGACATCTTGCAAGATACCACCCAAGAGATGGGCAGCTGACTTTCTAGGGTCAGCGTTTAGTTCTTCCCACTCACAGATGAGCCCCAATTTCTTCTGCTCTTCGAACTTCCTCAAGTTGCAAAGGAATTGCACCAGTCAGAAAGTGTTGTATGCAATGAGAATTGTTATTTATCTGGTTTCAGAATTTCTCACTTTTTCAAAACTAAATCATTAGGCCTCATCTGATTTATTCATTTTACAGTTATTAATCCAGCATCTACTTGATAGGTGAGGCACTGATGTTTATATCAGCAAAAACAAACCAAGGATCCTGCTCTCCAGGTTGCTGAGGTGAAGGGGATTGTTTTAAGACCATCCTCGCATTGGGTTATGTTACACCTAACAACTGAAGTGGAAGAACTAAACACACAGAGAGGTTACAAGTGCCTTGCCTCACCCTGTCTAGCCTGGGATTGAGGCGGGAATTGACTCCTTTGTCATACTCCATTGTATTTCCTTAAGTCCAGTGCATATGTCTGGTGTTTCCTTTGTGATTCCTGCTAGTGTCTGGAAGGAAGTTGCTTCTGTCTAAGATGGTATATGTGTGTGTACCATCATGGTACCAGTATTAAAAGGGGCAACAATTAGTATATAGAAATTGCTGGTTAGTATATTTGAACAGGGAATAGTCTAGATGTGAAGAGAGCCAAGCCTAAAAAGAAAGGACTTTTGAGTTAATGTTGAAAGGAGGCTCTTCCTCTACTTTGTTGGATGCTATAATGATAGCAGAAAAGTTAGGATGATGATTTCACCCAACACTGCCTCCTCTGTGTGTTCAGCTCGTAGATTCACATACATACACCTAAAGCTTGCATTCCAGCTGTGTAGCTGCAATGGTATAGTTGGGCACGGTACTGTCTAATGTATTTATCAGACTTTTGCCTCAACCATGCATTCATTTGGGATCTCCCTTTCTTCTGCCATCTCCTTTAGAGTTGCTGGAATTGTGGCCGTAAAGCAAGTGAAACCTGCAGTGGCTGTAACACAGCCCGATACTGTGGCTCCTTTTGCCAGCACAAAGACTGGGAAAAGCACCACCACATCTGTGGACAGACCCTGCAGGCCCCGCAGCAGGGGGACACGCCGGCAGTCAGCTCCTCTGTCACACCCAGCAGCGGGGCCGGGAGCCCGATGGACACACCACCAGCAGCCACTCCGAGGTCGACCACCCCGGGGACCCCTTCCACCATAGAGACAACCCCTCGCTAGACACGGACTCAGAACTGTCGGAGGAAAGACAACACAACCAACGTGAAACCAATTCCTCGTCCTCAGATGCTCAAAGTCGTTTTTCTGTTTGTTTGTTTAGAGATGAACTATCCTATTTCAGTACTTCAGCAAGAGAGAACCTAACTGTTATCTTGAGGCGGTAGTAAAACACAGAGGGCCAGTAACGGGTCGTAATGACTTATTGTGGATAACAAAGATATCTTTTCTTTAGAGAACTGAAAAGAGAGCAGAGAATATAACATGAATACTAGATTTGACCTCCTCCCTGTTATTTTCAAGTAGCTGGGATTTTAAACTAGATGACCTCATTAACCGATGCTTTACCAAACAGCAAACCAAGAGATTGCTAATTGCTGTTGAAAGCAAAAATGCTAATATTAAAAGTCACAATGTTCTTTATATACAATAATGGAAAAAAAAAAAAAGAGGAAACCCCTCAAGGGCATGAGCATTGGATACAGCAGTAGACATTTTAACAAGAAGATGAATGGCGTCCGTGGGTTGCTAACTGAACTTTGAAGACCCGCTACAAAACGCGCAGATGTGCAGCAGATTGGAAGGAGACACAGATGTTCGTTTTTTTTTCCTGTTTCTGAAAAGAAATAATATCCAGGTCAACAGAATGAAAAATGAAAGATGATTTGCAGTGGGATGTATGAATACAGCAGCAAGAAAAAAAATGCCATAATACAAAGGCTCCTTTTTATATATATATATACAAACACACCACACACACACACATACACACACACACACACACACACACACACACACACACATAAGAGACTCAGCCTGCAATTAATTAGCATTCTGGCAGCTTTGACATCAGCCAGCTGCCCTAAATAACCCTTCAACGTTTCTTCACTTTTGCAAGGTTCCACAGAGTAAGACATTGGGTCTATTCCAGCTCATTCATTTTATATTGAAAAATAATTTAAAAAAATGGTGGCTCCAGCTCCAGCCCCTTTCCAAAATTTTTCATCCCCACCCTATTTGGATTTTTAATTAAAAACTAGTAGTTCTCTTGGTGTTAAAACACTTCTGTCCTGTGAGGTTTCCCAATGGTGTTTTTCTTGTAAATGTGTTGGACAAATGTGAAGATGCATTGTAGTTTATCCATATGCCCACATTTAGTCTCTTTATTCCTAGTTGGTGAGAAACCTGTATCTTTCTATGCTGCTTTTATATCTGTATGTATTAGTGATATTTCTCTAGTAGTTAAAAAAAAAAAGGAAAAAAAAATCTTTTTGGTTGTCCTCAAGAAAAGAAAAGAAAAAAGCTATCTTTCGGAGCTGCTATTTCACTCTCTTATACAATTTTTTTTTTTCCTGAGAACCAGCATGCTTCACGGAATGCTAACATATTGGTGTTTTTGTAAGAGGGATGTACATAAATGTATTTTGCACTGTCACAATGACTCCCTAGGCATGCTTTTTTTTTTCCCCCCTGAGCAAACTTTTTAAATATGCTAGAGCCATTTCACCAATGTTAGCTGTAGCATAGAGTAGTAGTGGAATTTTTCTTTTTCTCTTTTTTCCTTTTTTTTT